>NC_137204.1:11103773-11196273 GCF_960531495.2 Zeus faber
AGATTTTAGAGCAACTTCTGTAGTTTTTTCCAGTTGTTCTTTCTGAGTTTTTTGCAGTCCTTACTTTAGAGTTGTGTCCAGAGTTTGTTTAATCTAATTGTCTTCTGATAATGCTTTAACTTAAAAATGTTCAAACATTATAAAGGTTAATAGTAATAAAATAATACCTGTCACTTTGTAACTTTGTATGCTTAAGAGTTTCTACCTTATATTCCCTGTGTTGAAGTCCAATCGCGGCAATATTTGTGCGTGGCGTTCGTTATCTTGGTAAGATTGTTGCCTTATGATCTGTGCACTCGGTCAACTTGCGCATGGGCGCAAGGATTTCTCCGTTGCAGCATACGTCTGTGCATGGCGCCATCTTGGTGAGGTTGCGACTGTTGATCATAAACTCTATCCACAATACTGAATCGCCCAATCTAGATGAAACTTGGACGAAACAACGCTGTGTTGGAACTGTCCCAAATACATATCTCATTCATTTCGTCTGTGGGTTCGTCTGATCCACGATATCGCTTAAGTTCTGACGTCAGTTACATCCGTACGTTCAGCCATCTTGGTAAGGTCCCAATTGTTGATCACTAAACTGCTAACATGCGACCTGTGCGCGCCGTCATTTGCGCATGCGTGCACATTGCGTCAATGATTTGAATAAAACAATATTTTTACTATATTTTCCCACAATAATGGGCCGATCTGGTTCAGTCTTGGATGACGGCATGTTGGGACTGCCCCAAATACACATTTTATGCATCTTGTCCGTGAGTGCGGTGGATCCATGACATCCTCACACCATTGATGTCCGTTTTGGGACTGTACCCCTCATAACCTTCCTCTTTTTTAACGCTTTGAAATATGTATGTATGTATTTTTCTGAAAGATCCTGACCATTATGGACTGCATGCACCCCACCAGCCTGACCCAAGGCTGCTGTGTCATCCAGGAGGGCGATGACGGCTCCACGGTCTACGTCCTGGAAGGTTAAAATGTCCTTTAGTCCGTCGCCGACATCCCTTGCTATAAAGCAGATTTTTTTGGGGGGTTACAATAGGGGTGTGTTGCGTAATGCAATGGTCGTTGAGATGCACAAGTCTCACATGGTAAATGTATCACATCCGGTCACTAGAGGCACAATTTGAAATGGACAAATATATGCAAAGACAAATATTTGACACATACTGTATATGGGAGAAGTAAACATGATAACTGATATATGTTTATTTATTTTGGATGAAAAATGAAAACCGTTTTATGGAGGCAGTTGCTTGAATTCTAAATTTGAAATTGTCTTTTTAACACACACAGAGAAACTTTTAAGCGTGCTTCACACCGAATACGACAAACTACAAGAACAAACCGAAATTCAGTTCATTCCCAGGTAGAGTTGGATTCCGCATGCGAAAGGTTGTGACGCGCTGCGTTGCGGAATTTCCGTGTGTCCGATTGAGGCTCCGGGATGCGTCCCCTTTTTACTACTCATGCGCAAGTTTCGGTGGACGACAGTGGAAGTTTTTTCTTGGAACTGGGCTTAAAACTAAGCAAATAAGTCACATATATCAAATAATGACATTATTAACATTAACTATGCATGTCACCATATTCACTATCAATAAGTATCTTTTTATATAAGTGAATTGTGTGTATTTTTTAAGTTACACAGTTAATTCCATGGCCACTAGGGGAGGATCTGACTGTCGGATATGCATTTGGTGTGAATCAGGCCTTAGTGTATTTCGTTGTTAATGACATTATGTCAACGCTGCTCCACCTAAATCATCTGTTCCTGACAGCGCAAAGGCTTTTTCTTCCTTCTATTTAACCCTTGTTTGCGTGTGTGTGTGTGTGTGTGTGCGTGCGCGTTTGTGTGTGTGTGTGTGTGTGTGAGTAGAGGGCATGGTGGAAGTGACGAAGGAAGGCAAGAAGCTATGTACTATAAATCCAGGCAAGGTCTTTGGAGAGCTGGCCATCCTATACAACTGTACACGCACAGCCACCGTCACAGGTAAACACACACACACACACACACACACACACTGAAACACAATACCATAAACAGTATAATACCTCTATATTATTTGTAAACCTGGTTTCCGTCAGAGGAAACAAATAATAATTCTGAGAATATACGATGAATACAGCAAGTGATGTGATATTATTAGAAGAGTGTTTTTTTTTAAATCACATTATAATTAATTTACAGACATTACAAACTATTACAAATTAGGCAAGATAAGATAAGATAAGAAAATAAGAAAATGATTTATTAGTCCTTGTGGGGAAAGAGCAGCAAAACAAAACCGTGCAAGTCAAGGAAAGGCTAAATATGTAAGAAACAAGTGAAAATCAATATAAAGTATATATATATAAAACAAAACCATGAAAATTATTTATTCATCTGGTTTTTGTTTTTCATTTTTAAATTCCAATATAAAAAAACACCAAATTTCCCCCAAGACATTACAGGCAAAGTCATTTTTGAATCTTTTTCTTAATTGTTTTTTTGTATCCTTACAGCACTGACTGATATCAAACTGTGGGCAATTGACAGACAGGGATTCCAGACAATCATGATGAGGACTGGTCTCATTAAACACTCTCAGTACATGGAATTCCTGCGCAGGTAGATCCCTTACTCAACATTTCACCTACTGTCGTCGAGTTCAACACACAATCCAAAATGGCTCACGTGACCTTTTACCCTCCGCCCCGGCCTTCATCCCTTCCAGTGTTCCCTCTTTCCAGTCCCTCCCCGTGGACGTTCTCAGCAAACTGGCCGATGTGTTGGAAGAGGTGATGGCTGTACTCTCAAATCATTTTCTACTTATTTTCTTTACATTTTCTACTTATGTTCGACTAAAATACGCAAATAAACCCCTCCCGCAGACCCATTACAGCGAGGGTGATTATATCATTCGTCAAGGAGCGGCGGGAGATACGTTCTTCATAATTAGCGAAGGACAGGTGAGGTTGGAGGGAGGAAGATGTCAACGACAAGGAGGATGAGTAGAATACTCAAAATCCAGGGCGGTGGACTAAATATATTGTTATTAGTCATCGCAGCTACTTTGGTAAATTGACATTTGGTTACTGGCTTAAGTTAAACTCCTCCTTCGTGTGGTGTTGATAGTATTTGTATTACCACTGTATGGGATTACACCATTGCATTTATTTTGTGTTAATGAAATGACAGATGTTCATTTTAAACAAAGTTTGCGAAATTAAGAAATTAAATCATTTGTAATTGTCTCATATCAATCCCAAAAATACCAGGTTTATGTAAAAATTGAAAATGTTTTAGTTTTTATGTAATAACACAGTATACACACACACACACACACACACACACACACACATAATTGTATTATTATTTTTAGATATATATATATTCTTTAATTCATTTAATTTCGATTAATTGTGTAAACATATCATTTTTTATTATATGTAATTTTATTATAGGTTTATTATTATTCATAGGTATATGTGATGATATGTACAGTATATGCGACATGTCACGCTCTGTTGCAGGTCAAGGTAACGCAACAGAAATCAGCCAATGAGGAGCCAGAGTTTCTCAACAATCTCTCTAGAGGAGACTGGTTTGGAGAGCAGGCTCTGAAAGGGTAAAATGAATAGAAGTAATAGAATATAGAAACGTTTTTGGACAGGTAGAATATCAGTTGCCAACCAGAAAATAAACATGATTTAGTTCCAATTTCAAACACCCACTTTTGTTATATTGTCATACCCTCCTCTCTGTGACCGTTAGCGAGGATGTCCGCATGGCCAGTGTCACAGCTTTGGGTGACGTCACCTGTCTGGTCATCGATAGAGAGTGAGTGAGTCATCCTTCATGTTTTAAGTAATGGCTTTAAAACACAATACTCTAACGTAGCATGGTGTCCTTATTTGATTTACTACATCGGATGCAGGTCCTTCAAACAGCTCATAGGAGGACTGGACGAAGTCAACAACAAGCAGTATGACAGTGATGAACTTAAAGCAAAGTAAGTTCCTCAACATGGAACATGCTTTGTTATGATTAACAATAATAACAACAACCACAAAAAAACATAATGAACATAACGCTCTTTGTTCTCACTCTACATCCGTAGACTTGAAGCCGAGGCAGAGTTCTTCTCCAGCGTGTCACTCGTCGATTTCAACGTCATCTGCACTCTCGGAGTGGGAGGCTTCAGCCGCGTGGAATTGGTTTGTTTAGATGTAGAATGTGCACACGATAATGACATTACTCTGTGTCAGATTCCACTTCAAACGCATAAAGCGTGGAAACTAGCGCATGTTGCAAGGTCAAAATTGCAAGGCTGTGCTAATCAATCAGTTCGAGGCCAGAATAGCAGCTCTGTGTTCTGTTAAGGATGACGGTCAAGATGAACCCAAACGCAGGGCACACAGTTTTAGGAGCTTATACAGGGGTTTAAGGGGTAGACAGGCATCAGGAACAGGCGACAGAAGGGGGATCAGGACCGGCAGGGGCTCGTGACCGGGAAGGCAGGGACTCAGGAACCAGGGACCGGGAGCCGAGGAGCTGGTGGAGGATCAGGGATCGAGAGTTCGGGGCACACACACCCAGGGAGACTTGCAGGAACAGCGACGTTAAAGACATGCGAGGACCCATGCAACAAAGCGACCCCGCCAGAGCGAATGGGACCAGGTTAAATATGAAAGGAGTGACGAGGAAGGTGGAGACAGGTGGTGAGATTACTGACTGGGGACAGGTGTGCAGTGGCAGGGATGTGACGTGACACCAGACACAGACAGAGGGAGCCAGAGAGGGACAGAGGGACCTAGAGACAGACAGAGGGAGCCAGAGAGGGAGAGAGGGAGCCAGAGACAGACAGAGGGAATCAGAGAGGGACAGAGGGACCTAGAGACAGACAGAGGGAGCCAGAGAGGGACAGAGGGAGCCAGAGACAGACAGAGGGAACCAGAGAGGGACAGAGGGACCTAGAGACAGACAGAGGGAACCAGAGAGGGACAGAGGGAGCCAGAGACAGACAGAGGAAACCAGAGAGGGACAGAGGGAGCTAGAGAGAGACAGAGGGAACCAGAGAGGGACAGAGGGAGCCAGAGAGAGACAGAGGGAACCAGAGAGGGACAGAGGGAGCCAGAGACAGAGAGAGGGAGCCCGAGAGGGTCAGAGGGCGACAGAGACAGACAGAGGGAGCCAGAGCGGGACAGAGGGACCTAGAGATAGACAGAGGGAGTCCGAGAGGGACAAAGGGACCTAGAGACAGACAGAGGGAGCCAGAGAGGGACAGAGGGAGCCAGAGACAGACAGACAGGGAATCAAGGCAGGGGACGATCGTGACAGTGTTTGTCCGAACAAGCTCAAGTTTTACACTCAAAGTGAGAACTACTGGTTGTGATGTAAAGTTAGACTCTTTTATGAGATTCCGCTTTTTTGACTTACCGAGTAACGACTAAAGAGTCATTCAATTTTCCGAATCTTCTTTCGAGGCAGGAGGAGTTCTTGAATGATTAGCGAGGATTTATTTTGGTGGAAATTTGTCACATTCAAGGTGAATTATGGTAAACGCCGAGACCCTGTTTTGCCTTGGACTTTAATTCAGTCCTCAGTAATTATTTTCATTTTATAAGTCAAAGAGTCATCTAAAAGATCTGTTTGCTACAAATGAATCGTTTGTGAGTCGTGCGTCACAACGAGTAGGCCATAACAATAAGCACAGTTCTGCATGTATACGATGTGTTGTACAGAAAAAGGTACGGAAGCGCTCCTGTGTCGATACAGTGTGTGTGTATTGTCAGGTGCAGCTGAAGAGCGATAACAGCCGTTCGTTTGCCATGAAAGTGCTGAAGAAGCGCCATATCTTGGACACCAGCCAGCAGGACCACATTCTGTCCGAGCGACGCATCATGATGGAGTCTCACAGCCCCTTCACCGTCAGGTCAGGCCTAGCCGTTTATCATAAGATGGAAAAGGGAACATGCAGAACAATTTGGACTGCACCGAATGTGAAGGGGTACGATGTGTTCCTCAAGTTCCTCACGTATACAACAGCATGGACACGGCTATTAACGCATTGGGGTTGGATGGACTTATAACGGTGTTATTACACAATTTTTCTGATTTTGGCCGCCAATTTCCCTTTCCGACAATCATGAGCAAGGTCCAGATTTTTTGAAAGTTCTAAAGATTATCGTGCCAGATAATGGGGTGTAGGTATGTTACGAGTGTTTTTTTTACTTCCCTCGATCTGCTCGGAAAGGACGTCCCGGCGGCACCAATTGCAAATATTAATCATGTTCAGTATTTACGATCCGATAATCCTGCAGTGCTGGGGGAGCCCCGAGGGCGCGGCCTGTGGATTGTCACGTGGGAAAGCGCGATAGCCAATTGTTTGATCGCGTGGGATTCGGGGTTTTGAGAGTCGGGACTCTGATGATCCGGCATAGCCACGCCTCCAGGGCAAATCTTTGGTGCGTGGAATCTGTTTTGTGTGGTGCTGTTTGGGCAAATCGTTGTTCCCCACACACTAACACACTATAGGAACAAAACTGTTAAATTGATCAGGGGATGTCCTTACTGAATGTGTGGGTCTCTTGTTGAAGATTGTTGTCGAAACATCACTGTGTAACCGTGGGTTGCCGTTGCTTGTTGGACGAAGAACATCCGGCCAACAGTTGTTTCCGTGGCTGTTTTACACCAAGAAACTCTCTCCTCTTAGCTTAGCAGAACAGTGTGTCTGAGGTTTGTCTTCTTCTCAGGCTCTACCGGACGTTCAGAGACTCCAAATACCTTTACATGCTGCTGGAGGCCTGTCTGGGTGGGGAGCTGTGGTCGCTTCTGAGGGACAGGCATGTCTTTTGAGTTTGTTTGTGATTTTGCTCAAGTGGGGCCAATCCAACAAGAACCCTCGCCAAGAGCCCCGTGACGATGTTTGGATTTCCTAGGGGTTCGTTTGACGACGGCATCACTCGCTTCTACACGGGATGTGTTGTCGAGGCCCTGGCTTTCCTGCACTGCCGGGGAATCATCTACAGAGACCTCAAACCCGAGAACATCATCCTCGACCACCGTGGATACGCCAAGCTGGTATGAAGCAGAGTTTCCATTTTTTCAAATTCCACTAAAAGTCCACTAAATTACCTATTTTGGTGGAATGCAAAGTAAATCAGCCTTATTCAATATGAATTGCGCCGGACGCTTTGTCCTTTTTCGCCCACAACTTTAATTTAGTGCTCAGCACAGCTCTATGGGTTTGCAATGTTTTTAGTGGTTACCAAGATAGTGGTATGCCGTGGGACTATTTAATCATATTCTATAGATAGGCACAGGGGGTGAACACACATAAGGACGACCAGTCAGACGGAAAGGGACGGGGACGATCTTCTCAGCCGTTTCTTTTCCACAGGTGGACTTTGGCTTTGCGAAGAAGGTGGGTCTCGGGAAGAAGACGTGGACGTTCTGTGGGACTCCCGAATACGTCGCCCCCGAGATCATCCTGAATAAAGGCCACGACAGCTCGGCCGACTGCTGGTCTCTGGGAATTCTGATCTTTGAGCTGCTCAGTGGCAGGTACCGTCAAGAAATAACGTCACCTCTCCGCCATCTCCCACCAGGGTCCAGTAGCCTGATGGTGTTGACGAGTTTGTGTTTTGTTGCCTTCCCCAGTCCGCCCTTCTCGGGGTCCGATCCCATGAAGACCTACAACATCATCCTCAGGGGCATCGACATGGTGGAGTTCCCCAAGAAGATCACAAAAAGTGCCGCAAACCTCATCAAGCGTCTTTGCAGGTGGGAAAGGATTGTGACACTTGAGTTGTTTTCTAAATAACAAACGACTCAAGTATCAAGATCGGTTTGTTTGTATGTGGATTTATGTGTGTGTGTGTGTGTGTCTGTGTGTCTGTGTATCCAGGGATAACCCTTCGGAGAGGTTGGGGAACCAGAAAAACGGCGTGAAGGACATCCAAAAGCACAAGTGAGACCGTCAGAAAAGGCATAATGGATAACCAGTCTGCGGTTTCTTACTCATCCGCCAAACTCAGCTGTTCGCCCACGAATGCCGTTCATAAGCAGGAGGTTCACGCGTAGTCATGGCAACGTGTCCTTGTCCTTCAGGTGGTTCGAGGGATTCAATTGGGAGGGCCTTCGACAGGGAACCGTGGACTCTCCCTTCACTCCCACGGTTAGTGTTCTATCATCTCCCCTTTAACCACATTTCACTATCTCCCATCGCTTTCATTTGTATTCCCTTTCTCCGTGCTTCTCTATTGATTTATCTCTTGCTGCATTTGAACGGGCCTTTTTTGAAGAAAACTGTTGTGTTTACTCCTTGTGTCTTTACGCAAATCATTTAAACGATAAGTTGAAGGTTGAAAAATAGTAAAAACCTATTCTTAAAGCGGAGCCTCTCTGCTCCATTTTATTGTTGGCATATTTTCTGTGCAATGGGTCGTGTAACTCATGACTTTTAGGACTAGATTATTTCTCAGATGTTTAGGTAAACTTAAGCTAAATGTAGGTATAAGCTCTTTAAGTCTCTTTAATAATAATTATGGTTAATATGATATGTTTTATATTGATTTCATAATTCATATAATAATTCATATGATAATAATTAATATCATTATGCATTATTTGTCACTTGAACTTTTGACTTTTATTGTCAATATATATTACCTGGCGACATTCAGTGTAAGTCGGTATTGAACTTTCCAAACGCAAAAACATCTTAATCTCCGTTTTAGGTGAAGGGGCCATTGGACAACAGCAACTTTGACTACTTTCCCGAGGACACTGACCACCCTCCCCCCGACGAAGAATCTGGGTGGGAGTTGGAGTTTTAACAAATTGAGCACCGGCTTACTTTGACGATAAAATAACAAAAAGCAGACACATAAGTGGAAGTGAATAAGCCATACTGAACCATACGCCTCATTATAACACGCAATGATTCCTTTCTCACTTTTTACAGCAAGTGCCTGTTTCTTATGTAAATGTTCAATGTTGCTCACTCTGATCAATACTGATTCAAAGCCTGCTGACTACCCTATTTGTGTATCTGTGTCGAGCCTTAGTTTTATGCATTATTACAAACTTTTGTGTAAAATTCTAATAAATGTCTGTATTAAATGTAAATGTATTTGAGGTTATATTTTTACTTTGAAAGTATTCTTTTCACATTTTTTTTTTTGCCTTATATCACAAACTATAATAATAAATGAAGGTGATTTAACTCATCTGAAAGTATAATTGTACTTTGATAGACAAATGTAGTAATACCTTTATTTTCCAGTGATGTTATATTATTTTGAAAATGTGTAAATAAAGTTAATTTTTTTATTTATTAATTTATTTTATTTCTTTATTTTACCTATATTTATAAATGTTCAGGTTTACACCAACAGGCTTCTTTTGTTGTTTAACAATAAAGTGATGGAAAAAATTAACCTACATACGGACGCACATGGCGCTACGGAATAAGAGTCAATAAAAATCCGGCCGGGTTGTTTCCATGTTGCAGATATCAGAGCGGTGAGATTCCTATCTCTGACCTTTGACCTCCAGGCTAATGATGCCAGCACGGTTCACTGGCTTCCTGTGGTCAATCTGCCTCTACTGGAAAGCCACTAATGACTCTCTCACAAAAGGAGATACTGAAACAAAGATAAGACACACCGATTTTTCCACATCCCCCTCAAACCACCGCGACGCGCCATTGATATGGTAGAGACATTTGTGGTGGAAACAGTGGTGGTATTTATTAGTGGTGGTGGTTATTTATTTATCTATTTATCTATCTATCTTTCTATTTATTTATTTATTTATTTATTTGTTTGTTTGTTTGTTTATCTATCTATCTAGTTATTTATTTATTTGTTTGTTTGTTTGTTTATTTATTTATTTATTTATTTATTTACTTTGTAATTTACTATGACACTACCTGTACTACTTATTTTGTACATTTTTATCAGGACCTGCATGAAAAGAAAGGTACGCTAACACTTCATGCTTTCGATTGATTGATTCATCCTTTTTCATTTCAGACATTTAAGAAACAATAGATACGAAACACAATAATTAAACATTAAAGAAAAATGAACAAAAAGATTGAAAACATTCAGCAAAATCTTCCCAAAAATACATAATGTACCTGTCTGAAAAGGAACAGGGCGAAGTGAACACTTATTTCTCCTTGCTCCTACTCTTTATAATCTAATTTAGCTATTAGCATAAATTGAGTTCATTAAGTATGCTTTATTACAGGCTGTTGTATCAGGGCACTGGATCTGACAAGTACTTTGGATTTTATACAATTTTTATTAAATACAAATAAGTAAAAAAGTAGATGTGCTTTTTTTGTGAAATGCATGTAGAAATGTCTATGTGGGCTACTTTCACCTTCACTAAAGTCATTTTCTGTTTCTTTCTCGGTCTGCATTAACTTGAGTAAAAAAGATGGGTTATTCTTCCACCGATACTGCAATATTGTCATGCACGGCCAAAGTAGTGTAATATATGTGAATAAAACAATACTTTCTCAAGCCAGACTTGGTTCTTTCCAATGCAAAGCAGTCTGCAGCTTATACTGACTCCAGTCTCCTGAAAGATCCCATTGTTCCCACTGTTCCCAATTTGTTTCCCTGGCTCAAGGAAGGTAGAGCGGGGGTATGAACACAACCCCAATCAGGATTTCCTACATATTACAGAGGGATCAGTCTACGAGGAAGCTCTTTATCCCTCGTGAAATTTAGCTCCATCGGTGGAGCCAGAATGTCGGTCTTCTAAGAACCTTTTCCGTGACGAGTCCACGGAGGGGGCGTTTGGGGTCGTTCACAGGGGCCGATCAGCGTTTCTACACGCCTGATCAGCCACGGGTAAACCGGCAAACGTGACCAGAATTTAGAACTTAACACATTCGCTTCCGACCCGAAGTGGAGGGCGTGCTATTTTTAGGTGCGTCAAAGAGAGGCTCAAATACGCGCGTTAGGTCACACCGTAACGGTGTGACGCCACGCCCGTTTACACTTTGCGGGGAGCGCTACATCATTAAACTAAAATGTACTCAACCCCCCTTTCCATTAGATCTGTTTGATTTTTTTTATTTATTTTTTTGTTGTTGTGCATTGGCCAAAACTGTTCCAGTGTCGATGTGGAAATGCTCAATTAGCTCGCTCCGGTCGCCGCTGTTCCGGTCGCCAAGGCAACGGCAGCCTCCTCTCCGCTCCCGAGCTCTGATTGGTCGGGCGGCTCGACCGACTCCGCATAAATAGGGGCAGAGGTCCCGCAGCAAAGGGCAGGCGAGGCGAGCGTCCAGCCCGAGAGGAAGGTGGCCGTCACAGCTCACATCACGTCACGTCGCGTCGCGTCGCATCACATCGCATCTCATCACATCACATCTCATCTCATCCCATCCGCGGCAGAAGGAACGATGTTGCGACTTCAGCGTGGCCTAGTCCTCCCCCTCTTCCTCCTCTTCGTCCTGGGGACCGCGGCCGCCTTCGAGTTCGGCGCGGAGGAGGCGGCCCCGCGCCGGGCACGCTTCTCCGCCAGCAGTCCGAGTGAGTCTCTTAAAATGCGCTCTCTCTCTCTCTCTCTCTCTCTCTCTCTCTCTCTCTCCCTTCAATTCGAATGAGCTTTGTTGTCATGGCAGGGGTCCTCCCGCGACCAGGATATTACATGTAAACATTGAGGTAGAGATATTCAGACAGGGATGGAAGTGTCAGGTAAATATAATAGCGACAGGAATGAAGAGAACAAAAAAAGTGATCTCAGTGTGATGTTGACATGATCAACTGCACGTTGACATTGAGAAAAGAAATAACAGTCAGGGACAGTGCACATAAAGGTGTTGTCTCTCTCCCCCATTCATTTTATAATCGTTTTATGGCTTCGGTTCTTATTTACAGAGCGTGCTTTGCCTCTGTTTTAGTTTCCGCAAAACATGTGAAATATGTTCATTCGAACTTTTTTTTTTTTTTTTTTTTTTTTTAATTCTCTCTCTCCGTTTCTATCTCTCTCCCCTTCCCTCAGTTTCGATCTACAGAGCTTTATTGTCACGGGGAGCCATGGCTTATATTGCCAAAGCAAACATACGGTCACAGTAATAACTATTAACAACCTATAAACAGCCATGAATTATAAAAAATATTGAATCGCTCCCTCTCTCTCTCCTTAGACATTTAGCATTGTAATAAACTGTATATGGTACATAATATTTATGCGTGTGTGTCTGTAGCCGATGTGGCCAAGTGTTTGAGCAGTGCTGTGGCAGTGGGCTGTGGAGTGTTTGCCTGTCTGGAGAATTCCACCTGCGACACGGATGGGATGCATGATATCTGCCAACTGTTCCTGCATACAGCCGCTACCTTCAACACCCAGGTATCAATCCCTCTATCGATCCTTCTATCTCTCTGTCCTCCATTCTCACACATTACCAACCGGTGTGTACTGTGCATTGTTGAACAGGGCAAAACATTTGTAAAAGAGAGCCTGCGATGCATCGCCCAGGGAGTGACGACCAAAGTGTTCCAAACCATACGGCGCTGCAATGTGTTCCAGAGGATGATTGCAGAGGTACACACACGCACGAATACGCACGAAAATGATACGTGACTTTTCACATTATTCATTTGCATGCGTACGGATGTATTACGGATGATATCTATGTCTGGTATAGGTACAAGAGGAGTGCTACAACAGTCTTGATATCTGCACTGTGGCTCGCACCAACCCTGACGCCATTGGGGAGGTGGTGCAGGTTCCAGTTCACTTCCCTAACAGGTCAGTACTGACTGAGGTCCTTCAGGGGAAATAAACATCCATATTACTACAAAATAGTTGATCCTATAGGGATGAATGAGCATGTTGCATGAAATCAATTTTTTATGTGCAACACCGAAAGCTATTCCATTGAACCTATGATGGGTTTTTCCTTTATGAATAGCTGTGTTTGTTCATGTTGGAGTCATTTAAAAACATCCTGGACATACAGGAAAGCCCACTCCAACTTAAGTATGATTCCAACAATTAATTATATTTTTTAACTTTTAATTTAGAATTAAAGATCTACAGGAGACAAAGCTTTCGTGGGGTGTTATCATTTGATGTTAGCCCAGTTGGTTTTATGCACAACTTTTGAAGTGGGGTTCATTTAACCATTTCATCTCTGGCTATTCGAAATTGGACATTTTATTTGAAAAACATATTTTTTGTTTGTATATTTTGTGTTTTTCTTTACTATTACAACCCTAATAATAACCACTGAGCCTGGGCATGTTAATTATTTTTTTTTTTAAACAATGAAGACCATTTAAGACACGAAAAATACCCTGAAGTGTTTTCACAGCGTGTTTTTACTGGGCTTGTAAAAACAACAAC
Source organism: Zeus faber (assembly GCF_960531495.2). NCBI lineage: Eukaryota > Metazoa > Chordata > Actinopteri > Zeiformes > Zeidae > Zeus > Zeus faber. The sequence continues at coordinate 11,117,140 of NC_137204.1, forward strand.
AAAAAACATTTATTTGCAACGCGGGTATAGCATATTGGCACCTTAAAATAGGATCTACCTTAATAAAAACAACTTTACAACTGGAGATTTTCATTTATATTGCCCCCATTTTAGCCAATAATCTGGCTCTCCACAAGACTTGCATAATACAATAACTGGCATAGCACACACCTCCACAGGGGTCCGTGAGATTTTACATTCCCCCCCCCCCCCCCCCCCCCCCGGGCTCCTGGGGGCCCCTTGAATTTGCAGGGGCCCCGCTTTATTTGACATCCGGTGTTTAATTTAAAAAAAAAATTAATAAAAAAAAAAGGCAGTTAACCATCAGCACCGCTGCATTTCAACAGTGGTCATAGGCTGCAACAGCTGGAGATTCCACGACTTCCTGACCTTGGGAAGGGGGTCCAACCGCCAAAGATTTGTTAGGAGCCCCAGCAAAGTCGCTAAACTACTGGCCCCATGGGTCCGTGACTTAAACGTTGTATGACGTGTGTCACAAAATATTGTTTTCAATATCGTTTCAACAGCAGCGGAAATAAGACGTATTTGTCAATGACACCAGTGCTGCCATCTTGCGGTAGCCTAAAATATTGACGACGCTAAAGTGGCCGATTCGCAGCGTCCGACGTTGTGGCGCGTTCCCAAACCTCGGCTCTTTCCCCACCAACCTACCGAAGGACGGGGTAAGGTGCGCGGCTGAATGTCAAGAAAAACACGCGGTCAGTGTTTTTTAGTTTTGTGTTGATATCAGACAAACATTTAAAACCCTCTCTCAGATGTGTGGATGCCAAGACTCGATCAAAGAATCACTCCACGCATAGTATTCAAACCTGAACGACATTAGAATAGGAAGTGTAGATAGCATTTCAGATTTGTGAAACCTTTAAATCTACGTCTGACAACAAGAAAAAGGTGGATTTCACCGTATTCTTTCCACGCAGATCACCACCAGGTCAAGACACATCCAAACAAAACCCCCACTGTACTAATTGTAGTCAAACTATGCGTGCAATGCTTGTGAAACCCGCCTTATTAATCGTTTTCACACAAAAATAAATTTAAAAAAAAATAAAGTTCTCAGACATCTGAAAGAGGGTTTTCAAAAAAGCTGTTTAGTATCAGCACAGTCATCCAAAGCATCTACTATGCGTCCTTATTGAAGGTCAGCCGCGCCGGCGGTTGTGTCCGTCCAGGGGTGTTTTTTTTTTTTTAACGCCCCGTAACGTAACCGCGGAGGCAGCAATCGCGTCGAAACCGCGAAATCGTGGCGACGTCTCCCCCCGGTGACGCGTCCCATTTGCGCCTGCGTCCAGGTACTACAGCACCCTGCTGCAGTCCATCCTGGCCTGCGACGAGCAGACGGTGTCGGCCGTCCGGGCCGGGCTCATCGCCAGGCTGGGTCCGGACATGGAGACCTTCCTGCTGCTGCTCCAGAACAAGCCCTGCGCCACCGGGCCCAACGCCGCCGCGCACAACAGCCCGGCCATCTGGAGGAACATGCCGGTGTTCAACATACAGCCCAGCTTCAGCGAAAGGGACCCCACCCACCTGTTCGCCAGGAAAAGATCCGTGGACGACCGGGAAAGAGCGGATAAGGGGGGGGAATGAACGCGGCGCACACGCACACACACACACACACACACACACACACACACGCACACGCACACGCACACGCACACACACACACACACACACACACGCACACCCTTCTCCCCAGATTATTTGTTCAGGGTTAGTTTTCGTTTGGAGGCGACGACTTAATATTGGTGATTTGTGATTTGCATTTCTTTGTTCCAGAGATGAATATTCTGGCGTGATAATTGATTCGGTGTTTGGAAACACCCCCCCCCCCCCCCCACAAAAAAAAAGCATCCGAGGCTGTAGATCCTCCACCACCACCACCACCACCACCTTGATTTAACACACAGACACCATGTGACTGAAACGTTTCAGGAGCGTGCCCGTTTAACGTCACAAAGCGCGTTAAGCGGCGAAGCGTGTTATGCCGATGCTTTATCAAGCTTGTACCGTTTTAATTTATGGGGGCTGCAGAGGCCGACATTCGATTTTTTTTTTTTTTTTTTGTAGTGAGTGGATTAAACAAAAAAGGGTTCGGTCAAAAAAATAAAACTCAGCCGGGCTACTTTTGGAGTTTTAGGGAGTCAAACGCGCTGGTCGTGGTGGTCTCTGAATCCGCGACGTGTCAGATGACTTGGTCGCCTTGTGTGACATGCGGCGAGGGCTGGGGAAAATAAGCGATCCACGTCAGAAGATGTGATAACGACTGAAGTAGAAGTCTGGTACTCTGCTGTGGGTTTTTGTTCATGTTAGAAATAAATTATGTCATAGAAATGGTTTCGGGCTGATGGCATTTTATTTGCGATTTTTAATTTTTTTTTTATTGACCATCCGATCGTTGAACACCGTGTGCACAACCAAAAAACAAAGACAATAAACAAAGGCTCGTTGGTCACGTAAAGCAACACAAGAGTTACTCATGAGCAAAACAGTTAATTGATTATTTTCATATTGATCAAATTAGAGACAGGTGGAAGGAGTTGGCAGGCAAAGATATAAAAAACATTTGACATCTAGCCACTAGATAGCGCCATACTCGTATTTTATATGGAGAGTCGCATCTGCTATTGACAGGTGATGTCAGATTTTAAGTGATGTTCAGAGGATAGATCTTACCGCCAGAAGATTTTTAAAATCTATGAAATATATATGTAAACTAAAAAAAAAAAAAAAAAAAAAAACAATAAAAAGATCTGTACAGAAATGGTGAAAATGCACACCAATGCCCCTGCATCAATGCAGGATTGGACTATATGAACACCATATCTTGTACTGAGATACATATTGATATTACCACAGATTACAGTGAGTTTTATTTCATTTGGAAGAAGAGGGGCGTGTGACGTCAGTGACACCTTTGTGCATCCCATTATCACCAGTGTCCTATTTCCACCATCGGTCCCAGGGGGGTGACGGCCTTTAATGGCGCCGCACCTCATTGAAAATGGCTCATTAACTTCCATGGAGCTGGGAGAGAGGACTCCGGCCGCCGGGGTGGCCGACACCGGAGTGAAGTCCATCGGCGTGGGAACATTAACAGCTCACTTTTAAGCACCTGGGTGGCGATCCAGATCGGTGTGGTGATTGGGCAGGCGGCTGCCTAAATAAACGGCAGTCACTTCCAGGAATTACAGCTGTGGGAACGTTCACCCCGAGGAGATGAGTCCGCCAATCGACCAAAGGCCCCAGGATTGGATAAACAACAACAAAAAAAATCTCCACACAAGACATGGCTAGAGTATTATAATCTGAGTTCCAGTGGCGGTGTGACTCCAAATAGGGGGAAAAGTATAAATCTCTGGAAGTCATTTCACAGGCCAGGGTCCAGGGGAAGACATTTCGGGCGACTCTGGATGACATCACCTTCCAAACAGGAAGGAGAGGGAACAGGGGGAAAGGAGAAGCCCAGACGCTCCTGGAGATGTTGAAATGGAACGATTCCCGGGATTTGGTCTTACATGAACTTTCGAAAGAAGAAACATGTGGTGTACAGTGGTTCTCAATGTGGGGTCTGGGGGCCCTCGGCGGCGGTCCTGCAAGACCCCAGCGGCACGATTCATATTTACATATTTACGTTATTTTACATCATATACAGGGATGTTAGCAGAGTTAGAGAATGTACGATAATGAGTTTTTGGATCCTAGTTTCCCTGGTGCCTCCCTCACTGTCGACAATACAAATTCCCTCATTCCGTTACAATTGCAAATAATCGGAAGCCAAACAAAAATAATAAACGATTTTAATATTATTAATCTATTAACACGTTTAGCTCAAAAAGCTTTTATCTGTACAGGAATGTAGACTTGTGCCGTTGTAGGAGTTATGATAAAATGGTTAAAATGACCAGATCACGACTTGAAACTGGGAGTTTGGGTTTTTTGCGTCCGTCTATTTGGGTGAGATGGGTCACGCTGATCTTGGGGACAGCTGCCCCTTCACATGGCCCTGGCCCAGACTTCCAACGAGGCGGCCTGTTCTTCTCCTTCTCCTTCTTGGTCTTCTCTCTGCGGTCGACTGGGACGGCCGCTCCCCTGCACGGCAGAGGAAACGGGTGTTTGGGGCGGGGGGTTCCAGGAAGTTCCGGGCAGCGGAAAAGAAAGAAGGCCTTCAATGGAGCCGCGCGAGTGGGCTGAGGCGGAGGAGCTGTGGTACGTGTCCAAGCCGCTGTCGGCCGCTGGATACTGGACGAGAGGCGCTGACAGGTCAAGGTACTCCTGGGAAAAGAAAAAAGAAAAGAAAAGAAAAGGAGAATCTTAGCGGACGATTAGCATCCACAAAACCCTAATAATTATATAAAATAAAATAATAATGAAATTGAATTGAAAGAAAATAAAAATGTTCTATCAAAATTGTCAATTATATACAAATAGCCGGAAAAAAAACAAACAAACAGAAAAAGTCAGATATCTAAAAATACACAGAATATACAAAATGCGATACTCACAGGATAAATTGTTATGGGTATATAGGGGAAAAAGTATAAATATGAACTATAACTATTTACTAACTAGCTTATTACAGTATGTATAGTGTGAATGTGTTACAGCACAAGTTGTGTGAATGTTGGTTCCTCTACCCTATTTTACTTAAATGCGCTTAAACGCTTGATAGGGAATGTTTGGAATCCGTAGCGAGCTGTTTCGACGTTAAATAAGGCTTTCAACTGAAAAAAAGGTCAAACTTGATATTTCATTTTTGCTAATTGATAAAAATGTGTTCGAAAAATAAATTCCTTTTTATACCAGCATTTTTGAAAATGAAATGTGATTTCCTATTTTAGGATAGACATTGTACTACTTACTCTCATCCTGGCATAGCCTTTTGTGTATGTTTTTTTGTGTATTGTCTTTTTTTGGTGCATCGCGCAATTTTGTCCATTCTAATGCCAATGTCACAATGCAATATTTCAAGAGCGTCAATATCCACTTTCGAGGTTATTTTTACTTTCACTGATATCCACAAAAGGGATGAACAAAAAGTAAACAAACTGTTATTACCTGGTTGGATATTAGTGACAGGGTACGGTCTAAGTCTTCAACCAGCTGTTGGAACGTGGGCCTGTGGGTCGGGACAGCGTCCCAGCAGTCTCTCATCATCAGGTACCTAGTGAAAACACACAGAAACATTTTAGAGAAGTAAATAAAGATATTGTGTGAATAGATAAGAATCTATCTATCTATCTATCTATCTCTAAATATATATATATATATATATATTTATATATATGAGTCTGCGCTCACAGCTCCTGGGTGCACGCGGCGGGACTCTCCATGCGATGGCCCTCCTTGAGCAGCTTAAAGAGCTCCTCCACTGGGACGCCCGGATAGGGCGAGCCTCCAAGGGTGAAGATTTCCCACAGCAGGACCCCGAACGACCATCTGGTAAACACATGTCGACATGTGATGAGGAGGTGGGGAAAAAAATCAATCTACCAAACTTAGTAACGGTGCCAAATATGCATTCGGAATGAAAGACTCACACGTCACTTTGGTGGGTATAGATGCGGTCGAACAACGCCTCGGGCGCCATCCACTTCACTGGCAAGCGACCCTGTGAGATGAATAAATACAAAGAAAGAAAAGAAAGATAATAAAGAAAAATACTTTTCAATTATTAAGGTGTAGGTAAGAGTCATTCACAAACTATTTGAGTCTCCAACCAGCTTTAAACAAGTCTGCAATAGGTGTGGGTGAGAGGCCTCCTAAGTCATTAACACTAATAGATCCCAAAAATAAGATTTTCCAACATTGCTGATTGTAAGTTACTCTTGACATCTTTGTAAATAGGCTTCAAGAGGAAACTTAGGATGTACTGTATAATGATGCCTAACCTTTGTCAATAGAAATAATAATGAGTGGTTAAATCTAGTTATGTTCTACTATAAGTACGATAGGCATCTCTGGTTATGTTCTACTCTAAGTAGGATAGGTATCTCTGGTTATGTTCTACTATAATTACTATAGGTACAATAGATATCTCTGGTTATGTTCTACTATAAGTACTGTAGGTACAATAGGTATCTCTGGTTATGTTCTACTATAAGTATCATAGGTACAATAGGTATCTCTGGTTATGTTCTACTATAAGTACTATAGGTACGATAGGTATCTCTGGTTATGTTCTACTATAAATACTTTAAATATGATAGGTATCTCTGGTTATGTTCTACTCTAAGTAGGATAGGTATCTCTGGTTATGTTCTACTATAAGTACGATAGGTATCTCTGTTTATGTTCTACTATAGGTACAATAGGTATCTCTGGTTATGTTCTACTATAAGTACTATAGGTACGATAGGTATCTCTGGTTATGTTCTACTATAAGTACTATAGGTACGATAGGTATCTCTGGTTATGTTCTACTATAAGTACTCTACAGTAGGAGCCACTTGAGGTGGCTTCTTCCAGGCGGCTGACAGCCGAATTGCAGCCAAGTTCCAGCCAGTTTCTGGATTCCCCCCTAGCTCTCATGTGTCCTGACAGGGCGTGTTTAATTTCAACCGTAAACACGCCCATTTCTTCAATGGCAGTGTGTCACCATGAGGTGGCGCTAACTTAAAAAAAAACACAATCATATTCCAGGGAGAGATTTCAGATTTTCACCCCTAACCCTGACTCGACCTCAGATATTATCCTTTGAACCCTGACCAGAGGTCATCTTTCAAAGTTAAATTTTTTTTTGTCATATGAATGGGAATAGGTCTCAATGATTTATATTAATCGACATGTTGCACAGCTGTTCAATTTCAAAATGGGAGCTATTTTTTATTTACATTTTGAAAATAACAAAGTTCAATAGCTTTGTAATGAGATCACTGAAACTAGGTCTATGTAATTATAGTTTCAACTTTATTGTCAAATACTTGATAACAATGCAAGCATCATTACCAGTAATGAGATTCTTAGTCTCAGAGCCAACTCAACTTTACAAAATACGTAAAATAAGGGCATAGTATTGATTAAAATAAAACAGTATTTAAAAATAGAATTTATAGAGTATTTAAACAGTTAATTTTTTAACAACATTTTTAAACCTAAAATGAAAAGAAGTAGTGGAGTGTAAGTAATTATAAAAGTATTTATCTAAAAGAAAGACAAAACAAAATGCAGACAATAATGACAGTGAGTCAACTTGATAGTGGACATCTTAAATATCTGTGGGCCACAACAATTCAGTGTCATACTGAATGGAAAGATAGACACAGTGTTGTAAGACAAACACTGCAATATACTACTAAGAGGTAAGACAAAACAGGTATGTAATACTTGATATATTAAAGTGACTAGATTTAAGGTTTTACTAGCCATTTTTTCAAGTGGCCAAGTGTGTGGGTTTATAGGTTTTAGTCTTCAGCCTTTTGATTTCAAAATTAGAATTTTTGAAGAATCTAGTTATTATGTTACTTAAAATAATTGTGAAATATCACAACAAATTTCTGTATTTGAGCTTTTCCGTCGGAGAAACGTCTGTGGGGTGACAGACAATGACCGGCCATTAAGTGTAAACAAAGACATGGCCCAAGGCCTTGTCTGCGGTCTGCTTCATAGACACTCAAAAATGTGTTCGGCAGCAATTAGAGAAAAGTACTGTATCCTTGTGCAAAAGTTGTAGACTGGAAGGCTATGATACAAATGATTATTATAAAAAAAAAATTAAAAGTAGGAAGCAATAGGCAAAACATGTGATACACAATAAATAGCCAGCATGCACAGATGGTCAATTACAATTATGTGTGCATTAGCTGTTGTTATGAAAAACAACAAGGATCGATAGATACGAATAATATACTTCAAATAAGTATTCATAGAGTAGTAGTAATTAGTAATAATCACTTATAAGAGGCTCCAATTCTCAGAGTTAGGTTCGCCTCTCACATAATGAATTGAAGACAACAAAGTGTTGAAGATAGCATGATTGTATTCATAAATTTATCAATTTACAGTAAAGCAGCGGAAATATACGTTATGCTTAACCGGGGTACTGTATACATGCTAACAGGCACTGGTAGTTCATCCTTGGATTTTCCCCTGACCGTGGGCTTAAGTAGCCACACCCGATGCCCGTTGGTTGGGCTAACGAGCATCAGGTTTAAAAACCCCATCCACACAGCCGGATGGGAGCCCTGTGTCATGACATGTTCCTTCTGCTCCTGGCTAATTCCACCTAGCCTCATCTCTACAATAAACTGGTGTGATCAACCCCCCGTCATCTGTGTCTCTGTGCGTGGCGTATGGTGGCGAATCTGCCACATAGGGTTTAGGCCTCTGTTTATTTTGACCACACCCCCGGCATTTATTAGAGGCCCGGTTTTTATTTGAGTAACTGTTTATACTTGAGGAAATATGGTAACTCAAACACATGAATTATCTGTGATATCCTTACTATTTCCTGGCTTTGACCCTCGCCTGAACTGTTTTGCGGATTTTGGAACGTGAACTTTGGCTTTGCTAGTGCTAGTTAGCCTGTTAGCTTAGCATATTGCTAAATATTCCTACACTATTACCTCCTTGGACTGTGGGAACTGTTTGCGCCTGGTTGACAGACTCAGCGCTCTAGAGAAGTCGGTCTTTGAAGACATCCACAGCCTGCGTGAGGACGTGAAGAAAAAGGATGAACTGTTCGTGCATCTGGCCGCCAGCGCTCAGGCTAAGCACATCTCCTGGTCCATGACCTCCGTTGTGATCAGACCGGACTTAGACTCTACTCTCCCATGGCCTGGATCCATTCTCACTGTGGGGGGGGGTCCATCTGACGCCCCGCCAGCTGTGATAGAGGAGCCATGGCCAAAGTCCCGGACCTGCTCCACCCCAGAGGCTTGGAAACTGGCGGCGAGCTGTGGCCAGCGTTGTGTGCGCTCCTTGCGCCGCTCTATGTTGGACGCTCTCAGGCTGGAGAACAGATTCACCCCTGGAGCACACAGTCGATGTCAGGGATATGCAGGAATTCCCCATTTGGGAAGGGCTCAGAGTTCGCATTGAGGGCACCGAGACGCTCCCTACCGCCGCCAGTCTCATCTCCACTGCCGCCAGACTATCCATCGTCTGCCCGGGCCTCTGCTCCCGGGCCAGTAGGTGGCTCCTCCGCCACCGCAGACCCCGCTGTTTTCCATGCCACAGAACAACACATCACCTTGCCAGCGGCTAAAACCCTCTGCTACCCGGATGCCCGCGTCCAGGACATAAGACTTCAAAGATATAAAATTCTTTATAAACTTTATAAAGAATTTATAAACTTCAGCTACACACATGGCTCAAGGGATACTGCTGCTCCCTCAAAATACCATTTGTGGACAACTTCTTGGGAACCTTCTTAAACCGTCAAAACGTCTTCAGACAAATATGTTCTACTTTAGGTACGATATGTATCTCTGGTTAGGTTCTTCTATAGGTATGATAGGTTTCTCTGGTTATGTTCTACTATAGCGGCTGTAGTGAAAAGAAATGGTTCCACCTTTAAAATTACAGCTGACGCAACAGTCTCCATACAGGGGACATATACTCATTCATATGAATTAAGCTATGATGTTGTAGAAATCTTTTCCCCAAATAAAATATTTTATGCTTTAAACCGTTATTTCAACAGACCACTGTCTAATATCGCCTGCTGGCTTACATTAGTGGTCTTCTTGTAGTAGTCGATGTGGTGGATGTCTCTGGCCAGACCGAAGTCGGCGATCTTCATGATGTTATCTTCTGTGACCAGAACGTTCCTGGCCGCCAAGTCTCTGTGGATGCACTATCAAAGAGAAAAAGCCATAGGAATACAGATAGGGGAAGAAAGGACAAACACCTTATCGCCGCCATGTGGAATGCTAACTCACCTTCTTTGAAGCCAGATATGCCATTCCTCTGGCCACCTGGTAAGCTGCAGACACCAGCTCCCCGATCTCCAAACTGCCCAGGGGCGCCTGCCGGGTTCCACTCCAGTACTCCAAACCCACCGGACGACGTTCACGGAGGTACTCTCTCAGGTTTCCCTGTGACGCGTACTCCACTACCACGTACAGCGGGCCTGGAGGAAAAGTTATTAATAGAGCATTAATTACAGTGTACCATACATTTCACTCTTAAACCCCAAACCTTTTTAGCCTCACCGTCGTGTGTGCAGGCCCCCAACAAGTTGATGATGTTTTTGTGCTTGCCGATCATTTTCATCATGTCCATTTCGGAAATCAGGTCACACAGTTCCTTCTCTGTGCCGTCCGCTGCAAAGTGTAAATATAGATACATACAGAAGTATACAATGAAGTTCATGTTTATGTCGAGATGCACTGTATAGATTCAGCTAGTTGCAGTAAAAACGGCACCTTTGAGCATCTTGACCGCCACCTTGGTGAGACGCGTAGGCTTGTTTTTATCGAGGCCTATGGCTTCAGCGAGGACCACCTGACCGAAACATCCTTCTCCGAGGGGCTTCCCTAAAGTCAGTCTGAGGAGTACGGGAAGACACACGTTATTGACTCGCCCGGTTTTTCCCGACCTTTTCATACTTTTTACAATGAAATGAACCCATGAGAATTCCATTCACAATTCAGAGCCAACTCTTGGTGTTGACTGTTGCAACTCTCTGACTCTCGTCAAGAACCGGATCAAAGAAAGAAAAGTCGAACCTTGCATCACAAATTATAGTCCTCACTTTCAGAGAGAAACTTAAGCTTGTTCTGATTAACACAGAGCTGATATTCTGGCTGGAACTGGTGAATTAGTGCGGCCTTGCAATTTTGATCTTACAACACAAGACCTCATTTCCATTATTTATTTTTTCAAGAGGAATTTGGAAATGTTTCATGCCGCACCTGGTCAGCTCTTACAAGTAGGTCTCACAAAAAACGCTGGACTAGTCCATATTTGAGGCCTAGATTTTATGAGATGCCAGATGTGAGACGGCCAGAAACAATAGGCGTTTTCACACCGCAGGAACTTTTTCATAGTTCTAAGAACTTTCGGAGGAACATCACGTTTTTTGTGTTGGTACTGCAGGAACGAGGAACGATCGTAGTTCTTAGAATGCAAGTTCTTGAGGGACTTTTTTAGCTCCTACTCCAGGACAGGGACTAACCGACACAAGAGGATCCTTCAGTGACAGCCAACGCAGCACCGGAAACCCATGTACAACGGTTACAACAACCAACAATCTAAGCCAAGAATAAGACGCTTAATTCTAAGTAAACATGTCTTTATTATTATTACAATTTATTTCCAAATATATTTTAAAAAAATAGTGCCCCTCCGCCCCAACATCGCCGTGGACTCGGACCGACCCTCTCAGTACACCCTAACCGGGTTTCATCGCTCTTGGTGGCAAGGTACACTGAATAAATAAAAACAAAATTACCAATAAAAACAAAAAACAAAAAAATATATTTTTATCGTAGCTGTATTTATTTATTTTCCAACGTTAACTGAATGAAACAAAATTCCCGATGGGAGCCCTTGCCTTACGAAAGTTGGAAAAAAATACCTAATATGTAGATCTAATATGAGTCAGGATTCAGAAACTGGATTGCTTATTTCTCGCCTCAAAGTTGTTCAGAAACAGATTTTGGTGGACTGATAAGGTGAAATCCGTGAAAGTTACGGAGTGAATACAACACGGAACGAGTGCTGAAACCCCACTGGCTGACGTCACCTTCAAAGTTCCTACTGCCAGTGCGAATGTATCCAGAAAAAAAGCCCTTGAAGGTAGACCGCCCCCAGTTCCTCGTTCCCCCCGGGGAGTCCCCAGAACTGTTTGGTCCGAAAACACCTAATACTTCTGGACTGGTCTGGACTGTAGCGTAACAAGCCAGATATGCGCGTAGAGTACCTGTCACGAGGCAGCTCCCAGTCGGGGTCATGGGGAAGCTCGTACTCAGACACCCCAGCCAGCATGGTGGTGGCTGTGCCGGAGAGACGGGACATGCCCGACCGGTGGGAGGACTCCACTGACACCTACAACACAAAAGAATATGCGATCCGTTTGATTTGTGTCTATAGAAATAAGGAGGTATGAGTCTGCCAGAAAGAGACACGTTACCTTTCTTCTAAGAGGCATACTCTTGGCCAGTTTTTGTACAACCAGCTGGCTGTTATAGTCGCTCTTTTTCGGAGCGCAGTACAGCCTGCAGATGATTACTATGGCGGCGAGGATGATGACAACTGAGAAGCCGAAGCAGTAGATAAAGATCTCCAAGTAGGTCTGCGAAGGCATGGGAGACGGGGGGAGATCTAAGCACGAGAATGGGAAAGACATAAGGGAATGGATATGGCGAAGAGATGTGGCAGGCAGCTTTTGATAGCGGTCTGCTATTGAAGAAGAATTACATGTCCCCATTTTCCTCGTTTGGAATATCCCCGACGTACCTTCAACTACAGTGAGCCATGCCGAATGGTGAGCAATTCCGATGGAGTTTCCTGCCAGACAAGTGTACTCTCCTGCATCATCAAAAGTCACACTCTTCAGAGTTAAAACCTCCATCTCCTTGACTGTTGTGTTCAAACCAGCAGTCTGGAAGTAACGAGGAATATATGAAAATATATTATATATATGGGAAAAAAATAATATATATATATTTTTATATATATATATATATATGTGTGTGTGTGTGTGTGTGTGTGTGTGTGGAAATGGAGATAGATAGATAGACAGGCAGGCAGGCAGACAGACAGACAGACAGACAGACAGACAGACAGACAGACAGACAGACAGACAGACAGACAGACAGACAGACAGACAGACAGATAGATAGATAGACGGGACGATCGATTGAACGATTGATAGCGCCATGGATGTAGAACATTCCCACCTTTAGAACTTGGACGTAAGGAAGAGCATCCGGTCCCACTGTGCTGCCGTTAACACGGATGTGTTTGAGCCACTGAATGTGCGGCTGAGGGTCGCTGAACACCCTGCACACGAACATCACATCCCTCCCAACGATCGCAGTTTGATTGGCCGGGAGTCCGGCCTGGAGGATGGGTCTGTGTGGGAAACGTTCTGGAATCCACAAACAATAAATGAACCACGTTTTAAAAATGGCAATTGGCAACACATGACTACAACACGCGGAACACTCTTACCTTCTACATTGATCAGATAGGTGTGTTGGAGGCTGCCGTATTCATTCTCCACCACACAGGTGTAATTCCCTTTATCGGATGGAACCACCGACTCCATTATTAGAGTCCACAAGTGATCTCTGATCTGAAGGAATTCAGATAAGCAAAAATTAAGAAAAAAAAAAAAATGTTCTAATTGTTTGAACAAACCAATAACCGAATCGCCAGTGAGGTTTACTATGCATACTTAGGATCATCAAGCCAAATAAAATACAAAATACAAAAAATATATATATAAAATTGATAAATGAATTCATATTATAAATAAATAAATAACAATTATAATATAATAATATATACATAATAACAATGATAATGTTAATATAGATGTAAAAAAATATGTGTAAATAAATGAATTAATTAATTTACAAAAGTGAATGGAACTGGTGTTGGACTGACTTCACAAACTTCACCTTAAATCCTCCAATTCTTTGGTCTTTTTTGACTTCTTTGCCATTCTTGTACCAGTGCAATGAGGGAATCGGGTTCCCTGTCGCTTGGCATCGTAACTTCACAGTGTTACTTGCTGGAATGGCGTGGAGTCCCTTTTCCATTTTATCTGGCATCACCCACTGAGGGGCCGCGACTACAGCGATGGTAAAGGAAGAAGGAAAATCAAACACATTTGAATGGTTGCTCTTATATATGTACATTCATTAGAAAAGACCATGAGAAAAGGCGAGGAACAAATGGGGAATATAGGAGTGATTCGTACTTTAAATCGAAAGCTTACATTGGAGTTTTTCGTTGCTGGTGGAGAATTCATTTGACAAGGTGTTTTCCTCCGAGGATGACTCGTCGTCCTCTTCATCTTCGGATGACTTGACGGTATCAGCTAAAGGAAAGGAAAGGAAAGTGTGAAATTCTGTAGAAGACTGTCTTGTGGTCAAACCAACAGAGGCCATTATGATAGAAAACTCCCAATATTAAAAAAAAACAATTAAATAAAAAAAAAAAAAACAGATGAATACATACGGTGATGAGTTGACCGGGTTGTGTTAGCATCTGTTCTACAGGAATATTGTTTTTTTTAAGCATAGAACGTTTGGGGGAACTGGGGGAGGGGAGGGTGGATTCATTCAAAAAGGCACAAGTCTTCATGTGAAAGAAATATAATTGATAGAAGAGGAAGTGAGGAAATAAAAGGCAGGATATCTACTGTATGTATCTATCTATCTATCTATCTAAATAGAATTAAGTGAGGAAAATGAAAGCAGGCTTTGTTTATGGGAAAGAGACTGCGTTGGTGAGTTAAATTTGATGTGTTCTTGACTGAGAGAAAAACATGAATTTATAGGCCCCGAAACAACAGTATCACACACACTCACACTCATACACGCGCACACACTTGCACTCAGCTGGAAACCAGATGGTTGGAAAACAAAAAAGCGAACACACACACACACACACACACACACACACACACACACACACACACACACACACACACACACACGCGCGCGCGCACGCACACACACACACACACACACGAACAGTGACACTTAGAATGGGAAGGAGAAAGAAAGAAAGAAAGAAAGAAAGAAAGAAAGAAAGAAAGAAAGAAAGAGGAAAAGTTAATTGTCCATGAAGAGAACTGAGTCTGACCAGCCTGACTGGGTCTGACCCACACCAGCCTCCAGACCTGGCACGTCTGCATTTCTGGAGTGTCTGGACAGGATATAAAGACTATAACCGGTGCTCCAAGAGCCAAACATTGGTTTCACCATGAACAAAAAGAAAGGTTTTAACCATTCTCAGATGCTTCGAAAAACAAAACAGCCAAACCTTTGAAAAAAAGTTTGTATCTTTTTTTTACAGAGGGCCTTTTCATGGGAAAGTTTTATTACTTTTTAAACAGCGTCTTAAAGACTTTAAGCAGTCACACTCAGGCCGCCCAGCAAGCTCTTTCTGCTGGAACTAAAATGTTTTTGGCGGGCACTGAACCCAGACATAAAAGAGTCAAAGAGACATAAGAGAAAAGGAAAAGCCCAAACCCAAGCAACTGACAAATGGTCACTCCAACTTAACACCAAACGATATAGATATATAGAGGTACAGTGAGAATGCACAAGGCACAAACTATAACATATGTGATTCCACAGGAACTCTCTCAAGCACCTGCATTTATAAACTGTATACAGTATACATATATTATATATATATATATACACAGTATACACACACACACACACACACACACACACACACACACACACACACACACACACACACACACACACACACACACACACACACACACACACACACACACATATATACATATATATATACTGTATACAGGATATAGATATACAGTATATACTGTAGCTGTATACATACATATATATCTATATACTGTATACAGTATGTATGTATACATATATAAATATATATATATATATACACATATATATATATATATATATGTGTTAATGCCTCTCCTATGGTCATTGATCAATGCTTGGTGGGACTGCTGTGTGCCTACTGCCTGTGTGTCTGACAGAGACAAATGAAAGATGCTTCCTCCTTCCACTCAAAAAGATATAAATAAGGAAAATTCCTTATTTACATTTAGAAAGCACTGATGTAATGGATCATGTGGCAAGTGGCTATTGATCATTTAAAAATATTTGTAATCGATACTTTCGATTTGAGCAACATACAGTATACTGTATATAAAGGCCGTCAAACAATTTCAAATAATTGAACATGATTTGTTGCATTATATTTGTCCGATTAAAAGCTTTCTGATAAATAAAGAGATGCACACGCGATGCACATTAGAGTCAAAAATTAAAAATGAATCAATTGTAATGGTAGCAATCTACATGTACGGAAGGCATAAAATGATTACTGATACAATCCAATGCTGCATATACATAAGAAGGAGTGAAACAACTAATTGAATAATCAAATCAAATATTTTGTCATT
Source organism: Zeus faber (assembly GCF_960531495.2). NCBI lineage: Eukaryota > Metazoa > Chordata > Actinopteri > Zeiformes > Zeidae > Zeus > Zeus faber. The sequence goes on from NC_137204.1 coordinate 11,133,248, forward strand.
TTTTGTTAAATAAATTATTTGTTAAGTGCATCATGTAAAAAGGATTGAATAAGTGCTATTTACAACTTGACTAAAATGTGATTGACTCTTTGTTCCATGAAGACTGCTGGGTAAACATATTAACCAAGTCCAAGACGACTATTGACTATTAACTTGTGATGAACATTAACCCCATTAACCACCTTTAAGTACCATGTAACTTTATTTGACTGTCATTTTACCATGTTAGTCAATTGCATGGAATAACCAAATGATCATAAAAATAAGCAACAGGTTGTCAGGTCATCAAAGAATCATTTACATAAATCCGAGACATAAGCACACTTGTCGACACACTTACTTATTTCCGCCACAGCGGTGGAAGGCCTGGAATGGACAAGAGGTGAGTGGGCGAGAAGAAGCAGCATTAGCCACAGCAAAGGCCCAGAGCAACGCCGGGGAAACATTCTGGAACTGAAGGGTGTGAAGGATCCGCTCTAATACATCAGCTCGCTTTAACTTGCGGTGCCGGGCAACACTGCAACAGAGGGACAGAAAAAAAGACCAAAACAAGATTTATAACATATACCGTGGCGAGAAAAGTTAAATGACCCTGCCCTAGACACCCAAAAGCTCCATTAGTTGTTCCTTCCAGTACCAGGGAAGTAAATGTTGTGATGCATTAGAAGCCACAAGATTATTTGCAACAGCTGCCTATAGTGTAAAATAACACAGTCCTTTATTCTGCTACACACATGGACAGATCCACAGAAACACGTGCAGACAAACACCTACCATATGACTGGAGTACCAGAGCACCATTTGCCCTGTTTGCCAACACATGAGTGTGAAGTTCTCATCCACAGAAAACATACATTATTCGGAAGATTACCCAGCTTATTTCCCAGTGTACATTTTCATGCATGAAAACTTGTCACGGGGAAGATTGGTGCATTGCTGTATAGACAGTTGGCATAAAAAGCTTAACAGTCTAAAAACAAAAGTAAAACAATAATTGCCAAAAGTCCAAAAACAGCTTAATAAAAAACTAAAATGGCCAAATATACAGAAATATACAGAATATACAAAAAATGAGTCAATGCACGGGATGCATTAAGTTAAAAGGCAATATCTGGGGCGGTCTGGCAGCATGGTTGCTAGTATGGTTGTGGGTATAAAATATAATATAAATGGATATACAGTACGGGATGAATAATTATGTATCCAATAATACAGCATGGATAACAATGAATGATTAGGTATCAATTATTATTATATTATTATTACTACATTATAACAATGTCTACAATGTTAGCACAGTATACTTTAGTATTCCGGCTAAAAACTCACCTTCACCAACAAAGAGTTATGTTGTGGGAGCAAAGACATTACATTTTAGCTGGAAAATGACACCGACAGGTAATGACAGTGAGAGACTTTAGAGTTGAATGCGGTAGGAAAACAATATGATGTCATCCTCTTGTGGGTCCCATTAACAAAATGAATACCACCGCTTACATATACGGCACTCTAGAATCCATATCGCGCAGGACAAGCGCTGTTGCCTTGCCGGTCGCTGCCAACTTTGTAAGGTCTAATAAGAAGTCTCCGAACTGATCTTGGATGAGTGCGTGTGGGATCATAGGATTTACAGCTCTGAGACTGCTGCAGGACAGAAATATCTGCACAGCTCTGCGAACCTTTACGACATCATTCTTTGTCAATTCAAATTCAGTCTAAGACTTTATATCAAGTCTATCGGGCTTATACAGTATATACTGTAAGTCTATATGTAAGTGTGTAAGTCTTTCAGAGTAATCCAGAGCAACTTCCACCCCTTCTTGCCAAGTTCCCTCCCAAATCGAATCCCCCTATCCTCTCTCTCTCTCTCTCTCCCTCTCCCTCTCTCATCATGACCTAGACCTCTCTATTTCTACAACCCGACCCAGAACACCCTCACCTACTCTCCAGATTCTGCAGCAGGCTGGCAGGCTGGGGACACACTTCTCTAGAATACATACATCATATAGATGCTGACCAGGTCAGATCCAATCCGGGTCTTCACTATGATACAAGCAGGAAAAAAAAAAAACCAAAAAACAGGCTGGGGTGCAAGAGCGAGAGAGTCAGATAGGTGTACAGATATTTATAAGAACAACGTTTACATGTCTCTATCTTAGGTTATCCTTATTTATCATTTATCTGGACACATATTTCTAACTGCAAAAACTGCATTTTCATTTTGTGGTTATCCTCACTTACTTGTGCATATATAAACATATATTTAAAATATAAATATATATTTATTTGAATAGCATTGTTTAAGCGTGTTACACTGTTCAAGTTGTATTGGTTTATTGGTTGACACTTACACTGTACAATACTTTTATACTTTTGTTTATTTCAAAAAGGCAATGCTAAGAATATTCTCGTTTTTTTTCACTCGTTTGTATATACTTTTGACTACAACATTTACATTTTTTCTGTTTTCATTTTACTTTATATTTATTTTTTTTTATTTTTTTTAGCAATGTTAATGTAAATGTAGCCCCCCCAGCACACACACACACACACACACACCCCACCCATCCCAATGAAGCCTTTTTGAATTGAAATGAATGAAACTGAGAGGGAGAGAAGAAAGGAGAAGAAACCATCCAGGAAAGCAGCGTGACAACGGCAAGCGCATAAAAGTGAATGAACTGAACCTCGACCTCTACTTGACTCAAACTATCAAACTCTACGCACGACGCACACATGCCTTCGATCAAGGCAGAATGATCCGTGACGATAATAATAATAATAATAATAATAATAATAATAATAATAATAACAATAAAATTAAAAAACAGAATGGAGGTTTTACTACATACAAAGAGCTCATTCTTCATTCACAAACAACAGTTTGACATGAATGTATTATTCAAGTAGACTATAAAGTCCGTGTTACACTAACCAGAGTCCTGTAAACGCTCCACCGTGATCGGCTCTGGAACGTAGCGTCGTAACACACACGCTAACGAAGCGCTGCGTTGCGTGGACAGACGGGAACGTGTGTTATTTATTATCTTATTTCAGTTGAAAAACTATTTGCTCGACCTGGCACTGTTTGTTTGGTTTGTTGTTGTTTTTTTTTTTTGTTTTGTTTTTAAACGCCGCTGCATTAACTCCCTCCGGGGACGAATAAAGTGTTGTCTCGTATAACGACGACCCCCGCGACGACACTACGCGTTAGCGCCTGCGTCCCTATGCCTCGTCCAGTAAAACCGTAAAGAAACAAACAAACAAACAAACAAACAAACACGTGTCGTGTCGCGTCAAAGCCGTGCGAGGACGAGCGCTCAAAGAGAAAACAACGACCTCTTTTTTTTTAATCCCTCTTCTTCTTCTTCTTCTTTAAAAACAACACGCACGCTCCCTCGACCCTTACCTGTTATCGATCGCGCTCTCGACTTAAGACGCTCGACTTCAGCCCGGAGCACATTCCGACGCCGAGTCGCTCGGTCGTCGTCGAAGATGCCGAACGGAACGGAACGGAACGAACCGAGTCGAATACCAATCGAATCGTCGCGTTTCGGCGTCGGGAAAACGTAATCGCCTCCGAAGCGGAGACTGGGAAGTCCTTTTTGGGGTTTAGTCCGGAAAAGCTGTTAAACCTTAAAAAACAACAATTAAAAAAAAAATAATAATAAAATTTAAAAAAAAGAACCTGGGCGGGCGGGGGGGGGGGGGCTGTACCGCACGTCCTTTCGAGTCGAGTCGAGTCGAGTCGTCCACAGCGGAACGCCCACGGAGGGAGTTGTTTTCTCTAAGTTAACTCTGAATAATAATGCTCTGCTCCCTGGAAACACTGTCTCCATTCATGTTGTGAGCCGGTGTATGGATGTGCGTGTGTGTGCGTGCGTGCGTGCGTGTGTGTGTGTGCGTGCGTGTGCGCGTGTGAAAATATGTTGATATGATTATGTATAACGGAAATAAGAACATATACAATATGAATTACGCTTAGATAGTGTAGAATATGTGGGAGACTATTAATATGCGTGTCCTACGCGTGTTTTCAATGTTGTTTTCCTGTATTTTGTTTCGTTTTTAGGTTTTATTCTATTTGGGGTTTTTTTTTTTATTGATATTTTTCATGTTTGCTGTATATTTTCAGGGTTTTTTTTTCTGACTTTTAGGTCTGTTGCATATTGCCATTGTATTTTTCAATATTTTTTATTTGTATTACTTTTTATTTATCGTCTATCTATAGCTTGGTGCAACAACTTTTTTTTTGGTCAATTTGCTTGATATATAGCCACAGTTTTCTAACACAACAAAATATATTAGAGTGAACAGTGAGAGGCAAGCGAAGGTGTACCACTTCTACTATCTCGTAAACGTCACGTGACATAGGTAATTGGGTGCACAATGAGCTTACATATGCAAACATACAATACCTGATGGCTTCATAATCAAATGTTTGCTTGGACCAGACCAGCACTGGTTGCATCGCCGCCCAATAAACACACCATCAAACACACATTAAAAAAAAAACACACACATATAAAGACGCCAAATGAACACACTCAAACGAGAGCAAAAGAGAAAACAGAGGACGTGAATATCCCACAGCTGGATTCCATTGTGAATTCATAGGGGACATTTTAGAGTGTCAGGGGCAGAACAATGCACACGAGTGTTTCCAACCGGGTGTTGGGGAGTGCACAGCAGAATAGAAGGCCGAGACAGAAAGAACTATTGTACTCCCCTCTGCTGAAAAGATATCTTTGGATAACCGTGCCCCGCTTAATCTGCGTCGTTTATCCTAAATCTAGCAACATGTAATGGATACTTTGGTGTCATTTTGCTGAAGCTCTTAAGTAATAATATTCACTTGGGATTTAACTATTCCCTTTGGCTTCAACGTACGACTGATAGAGAGACACAGACTCTATTACTGGTACACAAAGTGTATGTACAATTCTATACCTATGCAAACAATTTTAATAAAAATAAAAATTTGCACAACTCCCAGAATGTGATTTTTTTGATACAGAGGTTCATGTCTACTGTTCATTTCCGAGGTGTATTGCCATTCTGTCGACTGTTCCGCCTGCCGCGCAGCACCCGAGTGGCGTTTTCAGGGCCCTCCGCTACAGAGACACAGGCTGAGATGTTGCAAATGCACTATGCAGTTCATTGTAGAAAGTGGCAAAATGCAACAAGCCAGGAGCAGATGGAACATCGCCACGACAGAGGCTCTCCCCCCTGTGTGTGTGTGGGGGAATAGGTGATTTACCTGTTGCTCATCGATTGCTATGTCTAACAACAGGCGTACAGCCACCCTGATCCCGGTCTGAGACCCAAGACAGGTGCGGCTGCGTAAACCCCACCACCCCCACACCGCAGTTTATTTTACATTGCCATTTATTTTTTGTGTATGACCAAATGTTTCTGGGGGAAAAAAATTGGTCACTTCTATTTTTTTCTATTGTTTTTCTGTTGTTGTTTTTTTAGGTGAGAGTTTATTGTTTATCGTTAGGTTTGCTGTATATTTTATTCTGCACAGTTAACCATTTTGTTGTATATTTCCACATTTTTTCCATATGTTGTCATTTTCTTTTTGATCATTTTAATTCCATTGCTTTATTATAACTGCCTTTTTTTCCATTTCCTTACACAGCAAATGTTTTGACATTTGAAAGCTGCTGACGGAAAGATATTTTCGATGATTTTGCTCATGCATGGTAGATTTGATCTGTAACCTAAAGTTCCATGTTTAAAGTTTTTTATTTGTCAAGAAATGTTTTGACATTTGAAAGCTGCTGACGGAAATATATTTTCGATGATTTTGCTCATGAATGGTAGATTTGATCTGTAACTAAAAGTGTCTGAAAGTGTCCCACTAGCAAAAGATCTTCAACGAGAAAATTCATTAAAAGTGATTTATTTGCTAGGGATCTACCATTAAGCAAAAAATACCTTCATATTTTTAGTCACAGGCCCAATGGGAGATTGCTGACATGGAATAGATAATAAATTGAATACGTTTACATTGAGGTTTGAGTGCTCTGTTTCGAGTTAGAACAGGAATGGTGAAAGATACAGAGGGGGTATATGAGGCAGATGTGGCGCCGTGCTCGTGTGTGATCTGTCCACTCTCGCGTGCCTGGTAGTGTTGCCCAATTAATGCCAGTGTATGAAGTCAGAAAAGTATCATAATGCCTAATGCCTCGCAGATACGGAAGCAGAGAGCCTCCACAGCCACATAGGAGCCCCGCGGCCGCCTAGACACCACACAGCCGCAACAACGCTCCGAGCCCGAAGCGTTGCAGAAGAACCGTGAACCCGCGGAGAAGATGAACCCACATCCCTGGACCACAGTTGCCAAGTGCGATTTCTACAGCCTCACGACCCCTCTGGACCTCCGTATTTATCAACAGGGATGGGGGTTGGGTGGGAGCAAGGGTGTTGGACCTTCACCAACAGGGGTGAAGGTCCACACGGCGGCAGACGCTCCGGTGGTGACTTTAGTGTTAAAGCTCTAACTGGGTTTTCTGGGGCGGTGCCGGCCAGTGAAGCTGGAGCGGGATCAGGCAATGAGTTACATGTCATCGTTCACCAGTTTTTTCCGTGTTGTGAAACCTAAGTGTGCATGGGAGTGAGGTGACCGGGAGGAATAAAGGGACTCCGAGGTCTGATTTTGGGGCTATGGTGCCTCGTTGAAGTCATGTTTGGGTTCAGACTGTTGCTGCTGACGGTATGAATCAGGGTGGGGGGAATTAATGCGAGGGGCAAAAGGGAAGGGAATAAAGTAAATAGTTTAACTCCAGATCTGCTCTGAAGCTGAGCTTGCGTCACCAGATACTGACGATAGATTAAAAAGAGTGCGTACATAAGTTGTGATCCTTATGAACCAGTTGTTACGAGCTACACATGTTTCCTTTTTCAAGCCGTGCAGGAGGAAGGAAATGAAGCACACATACACACACAAATCCAAGAATATGAGATGTTGCATCTAATCCCCTGCGACGAAACTGCATTACAACTAACATCTAAGGTATGACGGTGAAGGAAATCAGCACAGTCTGAACAGTACGAGCCGCTGCATGCTCTCTTAAGCCGGGGCAGTGAGGAGTTATATTCAGTTTGAAAGACCTACGGGTGCCTTCGCCAGATGGTTCTGTCCATTGGCAAGCCAAAGCCACAGCAGCCCCAGACCCAGCCCATTGCTAACTATTGACCCTGCTCAACCGCACACCCAGAACTGGTCTGGACCCACCCAAACCTGCAACAAGAGCCAAACCCTTGAATCTGGACAGACCAGCGGGGCAAAGCAGAGCCTACTGTAGCCAAGAAACACCAAGCTAATAAAAACGCGCACTCATTTCTTGATTTATTTATTTATTTTTTACAAAATCTGGGCAGCAGACCTTCCTTCGCCCCGTCGTAAACAGCGGTGAACACCAGGTGCTGTTCTCATCGAGAGCCCTGATTCATTTCCATTTTCATTTCTCTCTTTTAAGCTTTTGAGCTCAGAGCTTATTGTTTTTCCCCCATAGTCCAGACCAGACAACCATCGTCACTCTTAGGTCTATAAAGATGCATACACCACCTATACCCCGCCCGCCCATCTCTCTTTAATAGTCCTTGTCCCTCTGATCCCTGGTAAACAGAGGAGCATCCCGGTCGATTCCTGCGGCCGAACGGGGGAAAGTGTGTAATTTTTGCGAGATTTGCAGCCCCGGTAGGCTTGAGGCTAATGACAGAGTGTGTGTTGAGTTCAGGGCTGGGCAATATGATAATGCAGGCTAAGGCAGTGTGTGTGTGTGTGTGTGTGTGTGTGTGTGTGTGTGTGTGTGTGTGTGTGTGTGTGTGTGTGTGTGTGTGTGTGTGTGTGTGTGTGTGTGTGTGTGTGTGTGTGTGTGTGTGGCTGTGCACGCATGTAATAATTCTGTGTATTCTGTGTATTTATAGAATTGCTTTGAAGTAATGGAAGAGGCTTTTTTTTTTACCATGTAATATTCAGTGTGTGTGTGTGGTAGTTACAGGACACAGCACATCCACAAGTGATTTAACACAGGGCAGTTTTTTTTTTTTTTAATTGCATGTGTGTGTGTGCGTGTGTGTGTGTCTGTGTCTGTCCTTGTGTGCGTGTGTGTGTGTGTGTGTGTGTGTGTGTGTGTGTGTGTGTGTGTGTGTGTGTGTGTGTGTGTGTGTGTGTGTGTGTGTGTGTGTGTGTGTGTGTGTGTGTGTGTGTGTGTGAATTTTATTTACCTTTTTATCTTGACCAGGCCCAGGTCCTTTCTCACTTATTTTATTGTTCTTTCACAGCCATGCAGACTCACAGGCACACACACGCGCACACACACACACACACACACACACACACACACACACACGCACACACACAGACACATATACACATTAAGGTCCCTCTGAAAGACAGAGAGAGAGAGAGAGAGAGACAGAGACACACACCGCAAGCTATGGAATGTGGAGTTTACATGGGCAGCTTTATTGGGCAAGAAAAGAATGTCCCTCATTGAGCTCAGTGACCGCAGTTCTCAGAAAGCGAATACACACAGACACACACACACACTCAAACACATGCACAGCCGCAGAAGAAGCAGCCATCAGTCAATCTAAGAGCAGCAGGAGATTGTAGGGTCAACAGGATGACTGATGAACTGATCACTCAACCTTACAAGTCATTATTACCACAAATGGGTCAATCCTCTCGCTGAGCCTTAAGTTGCTGTGCTTACCGTGAGTTTGGAGTGTGTCAGGATTCCACCCTGCAATATAACATGTACAATATGCTGATGGTAGGTTATTCACACCCTATTGTGAATGTTAGTTTATTTAGGGCTCGAGCACCGACCGGTGCGAAGCCCTATTGTAATGCGCGGAATTATTGTTCTTTTTCTTTTTCTTAACCGAAGAGAAACTCATTTTTGAGAGCCCAAAGACACTCAAAAAGTTGCGAAACTTTGCACATGCGTCAAAAGTGGTGCAATTGAACCTATTTATTATCTTGTTATTATTCCGCCACTTTTTCTGATTCGCCGCGTTCCGCCTGGTCGATTTGCTCGCAATTTGGCACGTTGATTGATATGGATGCTAAAAGTTGGAAAAACTCACGTTTTGGTCCAATCGGACCATCCGTCTAGCGCCACCATCAGGCCAAAGTTGTGCTTTTCATGAGGCTGATGACCACATTATTGGTATCATGTAGTCAGCCATGGTGTTAGCCTTAAAGTGTCAATCCATACCATCGTCTGTGTCGTATATATTACACTCCCAATTCTCAGAAGTCCATTCGAAACTGCTTCATTTTTGTTCATGTTTACCCTCGTCTTCACTCGAAAATGGTCAAATTCTTTTCTCTGAGGTATGTTTTTTTCTCAGTCACTCGAGTTGGTGGGGATATTCTTTTTCCGGCCGAGAGCGCTGGTTTTTTTTTGTGAATCTCCCTAAGTACTGACAGTTTAATCATAGATCATACATGAGATTTGTTTTAAGGAGACATTGGTATTAAGGCAGGTGACACACACACACACACACACACAGGAAGGGATCCAGCTGTCAGACCAGGGCTAGGGGGACTCAAATGCACCACACAGACACAGCAGGCAGAAAGAAGTTCAATGGGGGTTTATGGGAAGTCACTGGGTGTGGGGAATTGAGAGAAACCCGACCGGGCTGGACCGGGCGGACGGGCAGGAACAGGAACGGCGTGGACGTGGATGGAGGAATCCAGATTCCGGACAGGGAGCCAGGCTTGACGAGGCGGGACGGGAATGCCGGGGTTGGGTTAGATAAACTGACGATCTGGCGATAAGGGGATGGAGAGCCGGGGAATAAGTACTGCGGGCTTGATGCGATGATGGTCCTCAGGTGTGGGGAACATCGCAGGAGGAAGGAGTGGCAGAGGGGACCCGGAAGGAGTTTGAGCCTGACAACCTGTCCATGACAAATAAGATACAGACGGAGACAGACAGGACAGACATAGACAGACATGGACTGCTCCTAGTGGGGCGAGGAGGCTGTGGGCGTGACACCAGCAGTGATACAGCCAGTTCCCTTCAGCTGTTACTCTTCAGATGACTCCATATAATATAAACAGAAAAGAGACAGAAGAGGGCGAGAGAGAGAGAGAGAGAGAGAGAGAGAGAGAGATGAAGATGACGGTGACGGTTGGAAGTTATTCGTCATCGATTCCACAAAAGTTCTGAGAAAAAGGGGATGGCCACAATGAAAGCGGAAATAGAAAAGTGAAAAACCCGAGAATAAAGGGGTGGGTGGCTCTCTGAGGGCAGGATGGGCTTGGACAGAGCGGATGTTTCAGTTCTGAGGTTGTGTTCGACAAAGAGAAAACAACACCATATCATTCTTAGGTCCATTCTGTCGTTTAGCTAAGAGAATTAAAGTGACACGTGACAGTGAGCGTATTTGAGACCCACCCAACCTAGGACAACATCTCTTTGTTAACACATAAGCCAATAAACCGGACCCGTCACCCAAGGATGTAGTCTGGCCAGCCCTTAACCACCAATCAAGCCCTTCAACCACAACTTTATTTACCCGTGTATTTTGGAAAAGGCAGGGTGTTCATGTCCATAAATCCAAGAAGGTCACAAATGCAACTCTGTCATTATCTCAGGCAGAGAGAGACAAAAGACATTGTTCCCGAGGAGGTAGTAACACATAACCTGGAATCATTATTTATTGACAACAAAAGCCATGTTAAAAACTTGATCGCTGCCAACATTGAAGGCTGTTATGGATGGGTTTTTTTCATTTGCAACTAAAGCAAAGTTGGAGCACAATACATTATGATATACTTAATATTCACATTCTAAAAGGTGGAGCAGCCCACCGCTATTTCTCTATTGGACACAGAGATGAAATCGGTGTTGACCAAAGTATAGAAGAGCCACAGCCACATGCGGGCACTGCAGTGATACAGAAGCGTTGCTTCTGCAAAGAGAATGGCCTCTTTTTGGAGAAACAAAAAGACTGTGACACTCTGAGCTCAGTGGCCACTTCCCTCTGAGAACATCCTGTTTGAAGCCTCGCAATGGCAGGTCCTGTTGATCAGTTGTTAGGCGTCGTCTTGGTCTCATGATGTCAAAATGTGAACAGCATTATGAAGAGGACTGTTTAAATACCAATTCTAATTGAACCAGGAAATGTATTGGTCGATTTACTTTGCACCTGTTGTGAATTTTGCCGTTCAGCTCCTTGTTAGAGAACAGCAAGTTGTGCAAAAAGTACTGAAACATTGAACAGTTGGACATGTGCTTTCAAAAGTTTAGAGAAGGTCAAATTAAGTTCACCTGTAAAGGTTATAATGCATTTTAGGTTCATCCTGAAATTTCAACCGAAAGCCGAATATCCCTAACTTTTTAGTAGTGTATATAGATATATATATATTTTTTTACAAAAATGTTTATTGTAGTACAATTTCATGAAAAATACAACAATATATCAGGTGATGTGTGAAAAATAAGTATGTGGTCCAATATAGACCAGTTTGCATTCATAAATTACAATTCTAGTTTCACTGTGACATGCATAAAAAAAAGAACAACATACTTGTTTTTCATAGACTCACTGCACAGAAAATTGCGAGTTATTCTTCCATAGCTGCTGTTATGTCACATGACACCACCATAGAACTGTTATAGGACATGATTTACACTGAATATTATTTTGTTTGTACTTTGTTTGATGCCCTTTACCGATAAGAAATAATGAAATCATTGGATCTAATGAGCAGCATATTGATGCGGATCACGTTACTCAAACGGTAAACGTACAATGGTAATACATTCATTTTAAAATAAAAAAAAGAACATGCTGTATTATTGTAACATACACAGGAACTTTATAGAATTGTAAAACTACTAATTTTATTTTTTTTCAATATTACTTTATATTGAGTTATAAATTGGTTCTCTTGCCTTCCTTACAATAAGACCACTTTCAAATTTCAAGACCTAAACGATGGACCAATGGACCGTTATTTGATCTTTCTTTCCATATGTTCAGCGCACACTCTGGGACATGTGCAGCGGGGTCAACATCTCCTCAAAAATGGCCCCCTTCACATTGGAACCCCGAAGGTTAGCCTCCTGGAGGTCGCACCCTGACAAGTCGCAGTTCTGTCAAAAAAAAAAAAAAAAGAGAAGACATGGTTGACTATAACAACACGTTTAAAACGAAAAAGAGAGAGAAAAAGCTGAAATATGAGCATTATGAGCATCGGCATTAAACTCGCCTCCAAGTCTGTCCCGGCGAGTGTGGCCCCCCTCAGATTGCAATTCTTCAGTTTGGCATTTTTCAGCGTCGCTACCCTCAGGTTGATACCCGTCATCTGACTTCCTTCCATGTCCACTCCCTTTAGGTTAGCTCCTGAGAACGTACACACATTGAGATCAGTGTTTTCCTAACTTTCTGCCACGGAACACCTTTATATAATGAAATGATCCCACACTGCTGTCCTGTTCACCACTAAAAACAAAAGTGGTGTGGTATAATCGGAGTGCCAATTAAGTCAACCCTTGGCTACACCAATCGCTCTAGTCGAGGCGCCATTTGAAAGACTCGGTAAGGACCTCATCGGGCCGCTAGACCGCAGTGCCCACAACCGGGTAGCCCGAGGTGGTGCCGTTGCGCAGTGTTACGGCCAAAAGTGTGGGGCAGGCGCTGTTTCGGGTCATCTCCCGAGTCGGGATTCTGAAGGAAGACCTGACCGACCGGGGTGCTTTCTTTATGTCACGTACACTTCGGGAACTTTAAGAGCTGTTGGGCGTTCGCTCTATCCGAACCAGCATGTACCACCCCCAGACTGATGGCCCGGTGGAGTGGCTCAATAAGACGCAGAAGACCATGGTTCTTATGTTTGTGCACAACGATAGCACTAATTGGGATAAATGACTGGACCCCCTGTTGTTTGCGGGGCGAGAAGTGCCTCAAACCTCCAGAGGATTTCCTCCCTTTGACTTCTTCTGCGGCAGGAGTCCCCGGAGGGACACCCTGTGCTAGACCTAATTAAGGAAAACTGGGAGGAAGGGCATGGCACCAGTAAGAACCAAGATCAATATGTTTATGGACCTGCGAGCAAAGATACAGGGGCTGGGGCACTCATCACCGGAGCATTCGCTCCAGGCTCAGGAACGTCAACAGCGGTTATACGACAGAGGGACTCGGCTCAGGCAGTTTTGCACCAGGAGACAAGTTGTTGGAGTTGCTCCCTACGTCCAACTCTAAATTAGTTGCGAAGTGGCAAAGGCTCTTTGTGGTCACGCGGCGGGTTGGGGAGGTCGGTTAAACGGCGGCGTGCGGTTGGGCGGAGGGAGGCGCGGTATCTGGGGAACCACTTGGGCGAAGGACCGGTCCGACCCCAGTTGGACAAAACCGCTGCGGTCACAAACACCCGGAGGCCTAGGACAAATGGGCGTGGTTAAGCCACGGGCTGCAGGTGATGGCCCTGGCTCCTTCCTGTCTTCCGGTCCACCTAACCGCCCAGTGGGGTTCCCATGGTGCGGTACGCGACCGAGCAGAAACCGGACCCTGATAAATGATTTGTTATTTTACGTTCCCATTTTGGCTGGTGAGCCTTTCGGTTCAAAATGATTATTAAAAACTCACACCATGTCAGCGCAAGATTCCGTCTCCCTCCCTCAACCCGTACCCGTGGGTGGAGACTCCCATAGATTTGTTCATGGCGAGCAACTATTTCAAAATGACTTGTTGAGTTGTCAGTCGCTCCAGCAAAACAGTGAATCTTTGACTTACAAAACTGAAAAGAATTACTGAGGGCCAAATTAAAGTCAGAGGCAAAAAAAGGTCTAGGTATTTGGCAATTCATATGAAATGTGACTAATCTATACTTACTGTATTCCACCAAAATAAATACATTTGACAGAATTAAATGATTCTTGGGAGAATTCCATTTGTAACAGAGCCAAAACCGACTGTTCTGACTCTCGTTCGCCGTTCACAGGGAGTCCTCCCTCCCCCACCGTGCGTTGCCCAGTCTGGATCAAATAAACCAAGAGTCAGGAAATTGACGCCTTTTACTCAGGAAGCGAATCTCAAAAATTTGTCAAACCTTTCGTCGCTACTAATAGTTCTCACTTTCCATGAGCTGTTATGCTGACAGGGACCGGTGTAGCCACAAGAGCCATTTTCTATTATTGATCTCTTTTGACCAAAAAAATACTGACCAAGACCATAGATAGGTCGACACACACACACACATTAGAAGTTGTTCTGCTTCACCTTCCAAGTTAGCCTTTATTCCAGCAGGATCTTCAAAATTGCATCCTCTCAAAGACGCTCCCTCGGCATTTGTGCACAGCATCTTCACGCCCTGCAGATTGGCGCCCTGCAGGTGACATCATCCAAGTCAGAGCTCACACACACACACACAGAGACACGTTACTTTATTTCCTCATTCATATCGCTTAAAAACACAAGCAGAGCTCACATCGAGGCAAGCTGAGGACAGGTCGGCTCTCTCCAAATTTGCGCCGCTGAGGTTGGCGTGGGTGAGGTTGGCGGCTTTCAGATTTGCCATCTTGAAGTTGATGTAGCGCAGATCGAGACGCGACAGATCGGCGCCGTTAAAATTCAGGCCCTGGCGGCACGCAACAAGGCATCTGGACTAAGTGGGAAGTACAATATCAAATATCGATACCTGTTATATTTTATGTATTCATGTATACCTGGCACCGCAGCTCGGATTTGGTCGTTGTGGCTAATAGGAATCGAATGAACTCTTTCCGGGTCAGAGGAGAGTGGTCGTCAGGTGGCTGGGATGCCTGGGAAGCAGGAAGGAAACAAATAGATTCAACAGTTATATACAGTATAAGCAGCATATGCCTATTGAATATATATATTTTTGTTATGTGACCCGAAAATACATCCACACCTTAATAAGGGTCTCCAACTGATCAGCCAGTGGTTCGATTCCAAAGAATATGGCCTCTTCCAAGACGCCTAGAGAAGTTGAATCAGTTGAATCAGTTCATTCCATGGAGTGCATTTTCACATACGAGGAAGTTGTCGTGGTGCAGTTTGGGCTCAACCAAACAGCCAAAAATAGTCAAAAAAGCAGAACAGAAATAGCCAATATAAAATATCTTCAATACACAGAATATACAAAGTGCGATTTGATGCACAGGATCAATTGTAGGTATAGATAGACAGACAGATTGCAGCGTCAGGAACAGCTTACATAAAAATAGGAAATAATAATAATAAAGCAATGGAATAAAAATATAAAAAACAAAATGGCAATAAATGGCAAAATTTGGAAATATACAATAACGGTAAACCATACACAATAAAATATGACAATATCCACTAAACTTGGTGATAAACAACAATATATAACTGAAAACAATAACAGAAAACAAAACAATAAAAAAAAACATGAATAAATAAATAAACATATACTGTAAGTGACCCGAAATGTTTTAATAATGAACCAGAAAAATTTGGTCTATATACAGTGGGTATATAATGTGTTAATTATTACTACTGTATGTACTTATTACATTATTACAGTTGCTATATTGTTATTAGAGTTTGGGAAATCGGTAGAAAATGCATTCTGATCTGTTATTCACTCATGTGTCAAATATACCCAGCGGGTTGATGCCCTCGTTGAGGATAAGCTGCCCGTGTCTTAGGTAATTCAGAATTGGTTCAAAGTAGTCGGGGCTTCGGTCGATCAAGTACGCCCCTCGCGAATCCCGCTTGTTGCCCCAGACATCTGAATGAAAACACACACGCGGTTACAAGCACGATGCAGACTGTGTGTACGGCGATATTAGAATAAAGTGATGTCATCACCTTTGTCTCTAAACATGTGGGCTAACATGCTCTCCGGTTCTTTACTGACCAGTGTGCTCCTGAGGAAGGAGAGGGGGGAGGGGGGGGGGATCACACGGACAAGTTAATTCATAAAATGTGACGTTTGTAAACTTTTTAAAACACATGCGCTGCAGTCATATTTACCTTGTGGTGGTAAAGCAGCGCCCCCCAACGTTGAGGGTCAGCCAATCAGTGTGCGTTTGACATTGATCAGGATCTCCGGGATCCTGCTGGTGGTCTAACAAAGCCAACCACAATTTTAAACCGCTGTAGCCGGCCCGGGCATTAATTGTGGAAGTTGGAAACACGCACTTTGTGTTATTATTAATTATTATTATTATTATTATTATTAGATGGGGACAGGAACTCACCCTCCGATGGATCTCCATCCGACACGTAAAGAACGTCGTCATCTCTGTGGAGACAGAGCAACGAAAACATGTCATACCTTCCTCGTGCAAAAAGCAATATGCCGGTGAGCATATAGTAATAATTCATATTTAACAAATTCCTAAATATGACCCCGGCGATAAGCTCGCCCCATTCATTTGCGTATTAAAAAAAAAAAAGTGGCAGTATGAAAATAAAGTGCCCTGAAATAAATAAATAAGTTGATGTGGAATTATGAATTTAAAGTCCCTTGACTTGAATAGAAATACTAATTTTGAAAATCGCCCTTTTTAGAATAAAAAGCGATTTATTTATTCACTTTGCCTCATGTATCTAATTCAGGATTTCAGAGTCATATTTGTTCGATATCGACCCGAACGCCGCTCCATAGATGTCACGTATAACTCGGATTGACCGAATTAGAGCGATGTCGTCCACGAGGCCGCCGTTCCCGTTGTGGACGCTAGAGGCTCGTATTCCCAGTTTGGAGCTGGCCGCGGACAGTAAATCCTCCATGGAGCCGTACACGGCCACCACCTGCGGGGCAGGGACATAAGACAGACATGTCAGACGCAGTGGTCTCTGAACCTCCACGTGTGACTGACAAGCTTGTTTTTTTTGGGGGGGGGAGACGGGCCGGCGCGAACAAGCCGCGCTCCCGAGCGATAATGGCCGGCGGCAGACGCTCAACGAAGGGCGTCTTTTTTCTTGTTGTTGTTCTCTTTGAAGCATACCTTCCCGTTGGAGGACGTTCCGCTGACAAAGAGAGTGATCCTCCTCATGGCAGACGGATAGAAAACAGTCTATGTTGAAGGCATGTTTTAGATTTCCACCTCTGCCGTAGCCATCCTTCTTTTCCGCAACGCGCACGAACAAAATAAAACAAAAATTGAGCGTCACATGGGGCGGCCAATCAGCGGCTTCGGTTGGCTTTTTAAACGGGGCGGGGGTGACGTCAAGTAGGCGGGGCGTAACCTATGTATTATCTCATCAATAGTAATAATCAACAATGAAATGCATGACGTTAAACAATGACAATTTATGGTTTTTCCTCCTAATACTAAGTACACACACAAAAAAATAATAATCTGAACATTGTTCGAGCGTCGTGTAGAGTAATAACGGAAGGCACATCCAGTCCAATGAGGGCTTTATTTCAGTTGAATCATCAAATCATAAACATCTACTTATGAATGGATGGATGGGTTTGGTGGTGGTGGTGCAATGGAAGTGATCAAAGCAAAACCATCATATCAATTTCCCAGTGACCAAGTACCTATTGTGCTGAAAATAAAATAGATGATCACAGTTAATAAATTAAATTAAATTAATAATAAATTGTTATTATTCATTTTTGGCCATTTGGCAATGTGCAGTTTAGATTATATTACAGTACTTGAAGCCTCGTCCAAATAGGCTCATCCAGCATCCGGTATGTAATCCTGTATAGCAGTAATGACCATGATGACTCAAAACAGGTCACGTCAAAACTCAAGGCCAAAAGTACAAGTTATCTTGTAATACAAATACAAACATACATTACATCTACCCCATGAGACAGTTGCTGCTGAAAAGCATTATTTGTTTTAGAATACAAAAAAAAAAAATAATAAAATAAAACTCCCACTGAAGATGCAGCATCATTTGATACATTTATTTACACATAACGCATCAGTTATAGTAATACAATCGAAGTAAAACGTTTCATTGATCTTTATGGTACAAAATATAATATGCTTTACTAAATTTGCAGTACATAGATTTCATCTATGCAAGGCTCACCCCCTAGACATCACACCTTAATTGGCATTACTCCTCGTGTAAGCTTAAAATTGCGTTGTGCATCACTACTTCAGTGTATTTTGAGTTCAAAATCCAATCCAATGCCATAAAAGTAGTGTCCGTATGTAATTCATAAAACACTGGCATATTTATCTAAGAAACAACTGTGGTGATGCGTGTCTGCTTGACAATCACAGTGACATGGCAACGCACAACTGTCGAGTCTCCTTATGACAGGGACACACTAGAAGACTTTTAAAAGACTTCTAAAATCCTAGCAAACAGCAAAGACTTTTTCCCCATCCCAGCAGTGGACACACTAGAGGATTCAGCATTACAGTGATCACACATCTCAACGACCCTGGAGAGATTCATGGGAGTAATTCTGCATCACAATTCAGAAATACATATTATAAAATAAATACAAATGGAAAGAAAGATGCATAGACACTACCATCCATCTGTATTTAAATTTTTTAATGAAAAAAAAAAAAAAAAATTATACCTCCATCCGGTAAAAAAATTATACCTCCAAACCTCCATCCCCAAATAAATACTGTATTACTTGTGATGTGCAAAAAAAAAAAAAAAGAAACCCCCACAAAAATCACTTAAACATTTTAGAAATTACATGTGATTATTCTCACACACACACACACACACACACACACACACACACACACACACACACACACACACACACACACACACACACACACACACACACACACACACACACACACACACACACACACACACACACACACTTAATATTTCATTGGGGTAGGGTTGTAGTGGCTGCGAGATAATTTTTTTTTTCTTTTTAATTTGTGATCTATATTTGTGAATTGTGACATAATTCCTTCCATAGAGGTTTCATATAATTTATGGTGCTAAAGATTTGCATCAGATGCTTAGCAAGCCCTTTGGTGTAAGCTCAGGGGTACTCACCCTACTTTAAAGGGAACTTCCCGTCCCTTCTCTTTTCCATTAGTAGAACATTTATTGACATAACTCCTATAGTTAACTTTAACTGAGTGAGGATGCAGTACCCGTCTCTCCAGCTCCTCCATCTTTTTCCAAAAACAACATTACTCATTACCACTGTCCTCCGTGTCGTCCTCTTCTCTCTCGTTTTGTTCGTCTCTCTCCCTTACCACGTGGCTTTCCGGGTAGTTGAGGATTTGACGGTTTGTGTGGATGAAGTACTGCTGCTGCTTGAAGTACACCTTCAGTACTCCCTTGATCACCACAAACGATATGCCGCCCTGGAGCGGAGAAGAGAGGAAAGGGATAACTGACCGAGGGAAACAGTTAAATGGCGGCTGAGCAAAGGAGTGCAAAGTCAAATTTTGGACAGTTTAATTAGTGAATCCATTGAAAAGTGCCTAGAACTAAACTATTAGGAGGAGTATTAACGATTGAAAACTATTCACTGAGGAGTGATAGTGATATAGTCCTTCTTTCTCTAATTGATGACCAAAATCTGAAAGTGTGTACAGGTACTCCTCACTTAACGACCTACCTGTTCAACTACGGTTTGGACTTACGAGCAGCTCTCTGACCAGTCTGTATTGTACACTGTGTACAATACCACGGCGTCTCAGCATCCAGCATCTCATCACGCATCACCCTTTATATACTATGTACACTATATATATATATATATATATATATACATACATACATACATACATACATATATACACACACACACACACACACACACATACATATACATATATATACACACACATACATATACATACATACATACATACACATACACACACTTTATTACTGTATACACTATACACTCACCGGCCACTTTATTAGGTACACCTGTTTAACTGCTTGTTAACACAAATAGCTAATCAGCCAATCACATGGCAGCAACTCATTGCATTTAGGCATGTAGACATGGTGAGGAAGACTTGCTGAAGTTCAAACCGAGCATCAGAATGAGGAAGAAAGGGGATTGAAGTGACTTTGAACGTGGCATGGTTGTTGGTGCCAGACGGGCTGGTCTGAGTATTTCAGAAACCGCTGACCTACTGAGATTTTCACGCACAACCATCTCTAGGGTTTACAGAGAATGGTCCGAAAAAAAGAAAATATCCAGTGAGCGGCAGTTGTGTGGACGAAAACGCCTTGTTGATGTCAGAGGTCAGAGGAGAAAGGGCAGACTGGTTCTAGACGATAGAAAGGCAACAGTCACTCAAATAACCACTCGTTACAACCAAGGAATGCAGAATACCATCTCTGAATG
Source organism: Zeus faber (assembly GCF_960531495.2). Taxonomy (NCBI): domain Eukaryota; kingdom Metazoa; phylum Chordata; class Actinopteri; order Zeiformes; family Zeidae; genus Zeus; species Zeus faber. The sequence goes on from NC_137204.1 coordinate 11,153,541, forward strand.
CACAACACCTGGAACCTTGAAGCAGATGGGCTACAGCCGCAGAAGACCAGACCCCAGGTCTGGTCAATAGAAGATTGGAAAAACGTTGCCTGGTCTGATGAGCCTCGATTTCAGCTGCGACATTCAGATGGTAGGGTCAGAATTTGGTGTAAACAACATGAAAGCATGGATCCATCCTGCCTTGTATCAACGGTTCAGGCTAGTGGTGGTGGTGTAATGGTGTGGGGGATATTTTCTTGGCACACCTTGGGCCCCTTAGTACCAACTGAGCATGGTTTAAATGCCACAGCAGACCTGAGTATTGTTGCTGACCATGTCCATCCCTTTATGAGCACAGTGTACCCATCTTCTGATGGCTACTTCCAGCAGGGTAATGCACCATGTCACAAAGCTCAAATCATCTCAAACTGGTTTCTTGAACATGACAATGAGTTCACTGTACTCCAATGGCCTCCACAGTCACCAGATCTCAATCCACTAGAGCGCCTTTGGAATGTGGTGGAATGGGAGATTGGCATCATGGATGTGCAGCCGACAAATCTGCAGCAACTGCGTGATGCTATCATGTCAATATGGACCAAAATCTGTGAGGAATGTTTCCAACACCTTGTTGAATCTATGCCACCAAGAATTAAGGCAGTTCTGAAGGCAAAAGAGCGTCCAACCCGGTACTAGCAAGAGTACCTAATAAAGTGGCCGGTGAGTGTATACGCTATATACAGTATAATATATACACTGTATACATCTCATCACCATTCTCAGTCTCAGTCTCATTCCTGCAGTCTGTCAGTATACACTACACTAGTTTTCACAATGGCCACGCCCCCTTACTGTGAAATAACATGGGTCCTCGCTTTATCAACCAATTCGCTTCATGACCTGGTCCTAGGAACGAAACTTGGTCATTACGTGAGGAGTACCTGTGTAATATTTACCTACTTTATTACGATAAATGCATTTTGCTTGTTTGCTTTTTTTTTTGTTAATATCTGATTAATAAGCACTTTGAATTGCAGGGTATGTATGAAAGGTGCTACACGAATAACGATTTCCATACAAATAAAGGTTACTACTGTTATCATCATATTATTATTATTATTATTATAAACACTGTATACTGTTATAGCTTTTATAATATCTACAATACCAATACCAATTATTGAATCAATATGAATGCCCATTTCAATCTTGTGATCATGTGGATGGGCCATCGTTTAAGGCGTAGCACTTAACTGCCTTGAACTCTCGATTAGACTGAAAAACGCCAGTTGCCATACCTACCGGTTGAACTTGATCGGCCATCAAAGACGGAGAGAAACATACTCACTAATATGGTGCGCTGTAGTTTGGAGGGGACTCCTCTAAACAGCAGTCTTCCCACAAGGTTAGCGATGGTGGGGAAGATCAGCGCTCCGCACAGAGTCCGAGACACAGACAGGTGATCGCCTCTGAAGGCGCCGTCGGCCGGCCCGCGGGGCAGGGGATGGCCTGCGCCAAAATGTAAAATAGGACAGTTAATGCATTTAATTCATTCTTTTGTTTACACAAATATTTGTTTATTGACCGGCAAGGTGAGGAGTCCTCTAAAGTAATGTAAAAAAAAAAAAAAAAAAAAGTGTTTAATATAAATATTGTTTTGGTAAGCCTCTAAAGTGTGTTATGGTTTGTATATGGAGGTAAATAGGGATTGTTAAAAAATATATATTTTTGATAATATTTTTTATGATATTTTGAACGATTGAGGTGTGCCGACAGGTTCAGATAAAGAAAAAAAAAATCAATTGAACGAATAAATCGAACATTCTGACCCATCCCTAGTAGTAAAGGAAAACTACCCATTATACAACTTCTGAAAATATTCTTTAAATTAATTGCTTTTATGGTGCAAAATAATGTTTCTTTTTTTTACCCCACGGACCAAAGACTGTTTCTCAATGATTCCATTTGATGTACTAGTGGGTTGACTTTGGGCAACAAGTTAATTTATTATTGCTCATTATTTACAAGTGTGTACAATTATCATCAACAAAGGGAGCAGTCAAATCTTTGTTTTGTCGGCCACTTGTTTTGTTTTTTTCCCCCCTCCATCTTTCTTCACCCGCTGTTCCTGCATTTCCATTGCGGAATGCAAAAAACATTGTCTTTTCAAATGAAAACCACTTTATTAGAGTTCATCTTAGTTCCCACCCCCCTTATTTATTCACCCATACTCTCTGGTCCTCCTGCTATAATTCTACCTAAAACACAACACACTGATCTTCCATCTTTCACAGAGCTGTATTAATTGTCCCTTACGCTTTAGAGAGTGAGCTCTAAACAACTTCTCTGAGCGCTTTCACAGAATAACACTCTTTCATTTAATTTTAAGAGTCATGCGTGCCTTCTAGCCAACTCCAGCAGATATATCATGTGAGAGCTTGTAAGAAGAGCCTTCTTCACTCATTCCACCATGGACACAACTAAAACTGCTTGAAGTGTGTGGACTGTAGATTTATAGCTAGAATCACATGCAGCATCTTCCAAAAACGGATGCAACTTTTATCCAACCTGACATCAAGTAAAACATCTTCACACCTATTGCCTATTGTTTTTCACGCAATATGAAAGTATAGAAGCAGACGAGAAAGGTATCATTTGTGAGAATCAAGCAAATATTTTGGAAGCTATGGCTTATTAAAGATTAGGTTTTGAAAACAGAAGATCTGAGAAATCTGCCTTTCAAGTATTAGAAGCATTTACAGACGTTTGCAGTAGAAAATACACATTTAGAAACACAATTAGTGCTTCAAATGACTACATTTGGATAGTGCTGCACGTCAATGAGATAAGGTTGAATGTGTTTTTCTAAAATAATATTTGAATCATTCATTTATGAAAATATTGGAAAAATGCATAATTCAAGTTAATCCTTTCATTTGAAGTAATGTTTTCCATTCTAAATTCATGCTCACTGTACTAGCACGCTGCTGCTTTTACTGTTTTCTAACATTGATAGTGTTAAGAAAGTGTTCCAATTCAGATGGCCCACATGAAAATCCATCACCAGAAAACACAATTTCCCAGAACACAAATGGCGGGGTCCTCCCAGCCAAATGCATTCTGGGAGTTGGTGTTTCCTGGGAGCACCACACTCAGACGCCTTCTGCTGCCAGGATATGATTGAGAGCCTCTGCTCCCCTCCTGTCGTAATCCATAACAACACAGAGATGATGTTTTCACGGAGAAGTGACATTTCTTGCTTCTGGGGTTTATTTGATGTTGTTTCTTTAAAACATTATTTACGTCAGCTCTTCTTCTTTGGGTCCTGAGGCGGCGTCAGCGCAACATTTTTTTTTTAACCACGCAAGGAAGACCCGGTGTTGTCCGGGTTCATTCATTACCTTATTTTATGAAAACGGTTTCACATTCCGACTTCACATCACACAGCATATGGAAGGATGATCTTGATCTGTATGTTTCCATTAAAGGGAACCGTAAGATCGCCGTTTGTGCAGTTTTGCGAGTGCCTAAGTAACTTTTTCCCCTGTGTGATGCTGGTGAATCACATAGCCTCGTAGAAACTTAGAAATCAAACACATTTTTCAAAAAACGTCGCGAGATAGAAAACAACCAGAAATCTGCTAAAATCTAATTTTTGACCAGGAATACTTATTATGCGGCCGCAGCTTAGGATGCGGCAGGTCACATATGTTTCTCTCGGTATTTGTCCATTTTTTAATTTCCATTATGTACTCATCTTAGGTTCAGCTTTCTGGTTCACTGCTAGCTTTATGACATTAGTTTACGTATATGACCACATTTTTAATGTCTATTCATAGTTGTTTTTTATTATTTTGGCTACTCCAGAAATGATCCAGTATATGAGTAAATGGGATGAATGCTATCACTGTAAAAAAAATTAACTAAAGGTCTGTGTGTGGTGTGGTACCTAGCACCAGCGTCTGTCGTTGGGAAGAGTGTCTCTGCCAGAGCCTCACGATGTAGTCCTCCCAGCGGATCATCTTGCCCAGGACCAAAACTACAGGGATGGTGGGAAGACCCATGAGCAGGAACAGAGGGTCCGCTCGCTCCATCACATACAAGCCCTTCTTATGGCCCACAACCTGGACATGAACATTTTGAAAACAAATCGCCGAGTTACATTTATAACGTTTCCAAAGTTCGACTTCGATGCGTCGTCGTGTGTTGTACGCCTTGCGTACCTGCATGACGGTCACGGCGCCGTACGTCACGGCAGACCAGTAGACCGTTCCGATCACGACCCCGACGGCGGCGAACGGACTGACCCGCGACAGAGCCTTGTCTACTTGCTGGAGGAAATACACCAAGGGCCCTGAGGAAAGACGTTAACACGGCGAGTCTAAACATGCCTTCATCGGTTTACCACTTTCACATGGAAGATCGAGGTGGTGTGATTGTGGTTACTGGACACACGACATAGAAAACTATGTGGCCAGCCCCAACTAATTAATGGGCTGTTTCAGCCACACCCATTACTGCATAAAATCGGGCACACAGCCAATGCCATCTCCTTAGACTAACATCTGCAGTAGAATGTCTCTTACTAAAGAGTGACTTTCAACGTGACGCAATCCTAGGATGCCATCCACGGTTTATGGATGTACTTTCAGCCATGTAGTGTATATGAAGCAATCCCCCCCCCTCATCTTCTCACCCATTTTTGGAAAGACAATCCGGTATTCCGTGCCACATTGGGGGCAGCTCACCGCCCCGCCGTTGTTTCCCTTTTGCTTCTCGTCGAGCCACCGCTGCAGGCACGACTGGTGGATCCATTTGGTGCAGCCTTTACACCTACAAGGGTTCACCCACTCTGCCGCACGGTCCTCTCTCTCAGTGGCAAAGCACACCCAACAGTGTCTACACACGCAAATCATAAAGGATGGGTGAATGGGGTGATCTGCCCGAGGAACTGTACATATTTAGGGACATATCCAAACAGAAATGTCCCGGCCTTACTTCTCAGGTGGATCCTCTGCACCGGCCATGGTGAGTGCGTGAGCCTCTTGCTTCCTGCTTTATCGTGGGCAGAACCTTTGAACTCCCCCGCTCTCATCACACCCTGACAGGCACAGACACACACACACACACACACGTTAACAACGTCAACAGTATCAAAACAACAGCCGTTAGTCATCTTCGATAGCGACAACTGCGTACTTTTACGTAGCCACTCGCGCGTATATGCTATTCCGAGTTTATAGCGACCTTCCTGTCACACAGTCTAATGGAGGTTAGCGCACCTAGCTAGCTTAGCCAGTTTGATATTTGGACCAAACAAAACAACACAACCGACACCACGCACTAAAAGACAAGCTCAAATTCACAAATCGCCAGTCGGCTTATTTTACACACCACGACATACTGTAGATAAGTATCACGCCTTTTTCTTTTTTTTTTTTTTTTAAGTATTCCAAAGTACGGAGCGATACTTTTCCGGCGCCTCTCGGTAAACGTTACCAGCAGGTTGTACAGCGCAGCTCCGGGACCGGCCCGTGTGAACGCGGGCGGGCATAGCGTTCCGAACTCACTAGTACCTGAGGGGAGAGAGCTTGGAAGTGCTAAACGGCTCCACAGCGAACTTTTATGGATCGGGGTGGGAGTGGGAGTGGGTCCTTCCCGGCGACCCCACCAACAGAGCAAACAGGCACCCGTGCACGCACGCATGCGCATTGCGTTTCCGTCCGTTCACGCCCGAGCGACCGTACCGCTATCGCGCGAAAATGTACATGAAAATATACTTCTAATGGAGGAATAAACAAATTCAGATTCTGAATTATTATTTAATCCGGTGTCCGACTGAAAATGCATATTCACTGTCACTGTTTTTACAAGTATAATATACAAAGCATACATTACAAAAAAAGGTATACATTTGTACCCTACATCTAATTACATATTATTTTGACAAAACAAAACGGAAAACGGGTTTACAGAGCAATGACTCAAAGCAATAACGTGAACTGTAGCTGCACAAGGAATGGAGGAGAGAAGGGACACTGTGCACGGTGTGTCCAGCACCTTGACCTGGACGCAGCAAGGAAGCTCAGCCTGGAAGTGTTTATTATAGGGGCCACTGTGGCCCAAAGGTGTTGCGCTTTGTGTACCAATGGAACTGTGCCGCCATGCGGACGGTTCCAAACGCACTCTGACCTCCAGGCCAAAGAGCACCTCTTGGTTTGGCTTTGTGTACATTTTTTTTTTTGTTGCGGACTGATATCTCGATATTTTCTTCAAATATCAAAATATCACCACGGCACTTGATAGACATGTTTACCATCGTGTTTCTCGCTGCCCTGACGAATTTCAAGTGGATGTATTACTGTGTAATCATTTTACAGCAAATTGAATGTTTTTGCACTTTTTTTTTTTTTTAATTTGATTGCCTAATAGTTTCGCCAATGTTTGAGCAGCCTCTTAGCTTTTCTCCAACTACATTCATGCGAATACCGCGGACCGGGTAAATTCCGTGTCATCCGGACGTACGGTTCTCGAGATGATTTTTGAAGGTTTTTCAAAAACCTGATAGGCGGACCTTATAGGCCCCAATTTAAAAAAAAATAAATAATAATAATCATAATGTCTCGGCCGCATAACGTGCATCAAGTTTCACTTTTCTCGGACAGACGTGGCGGAAGCGACGAGCCTTTGACTCCGAACGCGTGTTTATAGCGCCCCCTATGCGCCAATCGGTGGCATTGTTTGTGTCCAGTTTCTTTTTACGCGTGGCCTGGACTATAGAGGTGTGTTGAAGTGGACAAAAGGCTCCCGATGCCTGGATGAATTATTGAACCCAAGACATGGGAGAAGAATACACGAACGAACGAACAAACAAATAAATAATATGAATTCCAGCATTTAGAATAGGAGGAACCCCAATTACTAGAGGTAATTAAAAAAAAACAAAAGGACGCCAGGGAGAGCAGTTTTACACATGTGTGACGCTGGTATCACCTACATCGTTTGCAAAAAAACCTTTTTTATCATGGGAAATGTTTTATCCGATTTATGGTTCAAAAACAATCAAACCCAAACACGAATCTGGCGAAACGCACGCCGCTCCGCCGCACGTCTTCACGCAGGGCTGCGCGGCCCTTCCTGACTGTGACGCTGGGTCCCCCCCCCCTCCCCCCCCCCTCCCCCCTCCGAGGCCTCCGATTGGACGGTCGCGCTGCCACTCCAAGCCGGCGCGGGACGTCACGCCGTGGGCGGGGCCTCTCCGCCACCGGGCGAACGGAACGCGAGCGGCGGGCGGGTCCCCGAGCAGAGCAGAGCCGAGCGGAGCGGAGCGCAACACGGCGGCCGCGTCTCCCGCGAATTGAAACGACGAACTGGCAAAGGGGGAAACGCCCGACAAGCGATCGAAAAACGCACCCCGACGAAGCGGTCCGTCATGGAGTCCTACGACATTCTCGCCAACCAGCCCGTTGTGATCGATAACGTGAGTATGGTGACGTCATTCGCCCATCCACACCCTAGACCAGCCCAGGCCGCCGGCTATAGCCACGTTAGCTTGTTGTTGTGTTGATGCTACGTGTGGGGGCTGACTCTGACAGAAACGTCACCGGTCGGTAGCGCAGTCGTGCGCGTTGAGTCTTCATTATCCAGAGGCAGCGACCGGTTGTCCACCATAATTAACGTGGCCCGGTAGCCGGGCGTTAGCTCGCCCGGCGCTGACGTTAGCCGGAGCAACGGTCTGCATCGTTAGCTCTGTAGTAGCAGCATTACGCTAACATAGACTGCAATGCACGGTGTTGTCACCCTGTGGGGGGTGAAATTAAGTCTCCCCTTTACTATTTATTGTCGCTTTAGACCCTAGAGCCGCTGAAGGAGGGGAGGGGGGGGGTATTTATTTTTTTTTGCTGCCCCTCCCTCCCCTCTCCTCTCCGTGTCCACGGTGTGGATGTGAAGTAGAGACAAGAGACGTGTTCAGTCTTCTGCCAAACCAGAGGCTGGTGACTCTTCGCTGGTGGCCTCGGGCTGCATCTTGTGACCTCCCCATCTCTCTTTTTCCTCTGTCTCTCTGAGTGTCTCACGCAAACACGCAGCCCCGGGAAGGCGTTTTAACGTTTAATCCGTAGGGATGAACTAGGCACGACCTAGTCCCTCGTATCTATATTTTAGTTGGTACTTGCTTTTCCAACAATTACCAGTCACTATTAAACTTTTACTAGTCAAAACATATGATTTACTAGTGCTTATTTATAAGACGCTAGTAACTATTGCAATAGTTGCAATGTTACAATGACATTTTTGTCATTTATTTCTATACGGTTCCTTCCGTGTTTGAGATATCAAATATTTCGCCTCAGACTAGTATCTATTCCCATTGTTACCAGTCACTATTAATACTAGCACTTTTTCATTACTGACTACTAATGTCTTTTCTTGCTCGTACTAGTGCATTTTTTTGTTTTTCCACTGACAATGAGGTTTTTTTTTCCTGTCGTACTAGTCAAAATAGCTGGTTGTTAGTTTAATTTGTAATGATACTAGTAAAAATAAAACGTTACTAGTAACAACAGGAAAATGCACTAGTCCCTAATGAATAAGTACTAGTACTAGTTTAAAAGTGACTAGAAATATTGCACTAGATACTAGTAACAATGGGAATAAACACTTATCCGAGGCAAATATTTAATATCTGAAACATGGAGCCCCATAGGATTCAGTGACAAAATTGTCCAAATTGTTACTAGTACCATTGCAATAGTACTAGTATCTTATGAATAAGTTCTCATACCTAATACATTTTGATGAGTAAAACTGAAACAGTTACTACTAACTGTTGGAGTAGTAACTAGTAACTCAAATATAAGCACTAGTAACTTAAAAAAAAACCCAGACTAGTTCCTCCCATGGATTAAATGTTACAATGGCTTGACATACACAGCTAGAGTAGGGGGGGGAGAGATATACTCTATACTGTACTATAATACTCTGTGTAAACCGTAATCCACACTTGTCCCCATCACTTCTCTTCATAGGGTTCCGGAGTTATCAAGGCGGGCTTTGCAGGTGACCAAATCCCCAAATACTGTTTCCCCAACTAGTAAGTGTAATCTTACGCCTTTCAGACACCATTTATTTATTGTGTTATTTTTTGTTTCTCCAAAGAATAAAACGATCAGAGTTATGTATTTTGAATCTGAATTCATCGTGATCGTCCTGTTTTATCTGTGCTTTCTGATCCAGTGTGGGCCGTCCCAAGCATGTGCGCGTGATGGCAGGAGCCCTTGAGGGGGATCTATTCATTGGACCCAAGGCAGAGGTATATCATAATAACAACGATGACGTTGTTATCATCTCTATTTTTTTGTTTTCAAAATTTCTTTTAATTTACTGAAGTGTTCAGGTACAGCTCATCTCATTTTTCCTGATAAGTGACCCGAAAAAATGTATACTGTCTTTAAAGGGACGATCTCTTTCGGTGGAGTATCTTGGACCTTGGATTTATCACAAGCTGTACAAAAACATACAAATACAGTGCAAATGGAAATGATTGTCCCTCCATGTTTTGATATTTCCCCCTGGCCCCCTCGCACCCATACCTCACCCTTTGCCAATGCAATGAAGGCTTAATAATAATAAATAAAATAAACATTAACAATAGTAATCACAATTATACCATAAACAGGCGAATAAAAAATACAAATAAAATAGGTTAGCAAGCTTAAAGGGGACCTATTATTCTCCTTTTCAACAAGTTAATATAGGTATCTGATGTCCCCAAAACATTATTATTATTTTTTATTTTTCATTTTTTTGGAAAATACCACTGTGTTGGGCTGTTTCTGTGTGTGGCTTCAAATATAAATGAGCTGCCCGGCCCCTAGTTCTCTTAGCCAATAGGGGTTGGACACAAGTACCGGGTTCTGTGAACCAATGGGTTTGAGCTTTACTCCGGGTTTCATTGTATTTCATATTTAAATTTTGAGGTGAGAAATAAGCAATCCAGTTGCTGAATCTCCACCCATAATAGATCTACAAGGCTTAATTCAAAAGTTAGTTCCAACTTTCCTTGCCGATACAATACAACCTTCTTATTCAAATTCTTCTAATTTAAACTTTTTGCCGTCCTTTGTGATGGAATGAGTCAGGTGTAACGAAGCAGAGATGCTAATCAAATTACTAAACATTACTACAACTCTTATATATAAACAGACACGAAAACATTTTGTTTAATATATTTTAATGGAGTCATCAGAGCAACATATCGCCTGTTTCTTTTTGCTGTCGTACCTCTCCCTCGCTCTAGGTTGTTATTTTTTTCACCCCCCCCCCCCCCCCCCCCAAAGCCATTCAGAAGGTGCCGTTATCCGTATCTACCATCTGAACTAGGGATGTTAATAATTATTCGACTATCGATTCAATGCTAATAAGAATTTAATCGATTTAAGGTTTTGTCTAATCAATAAGACCATGACAATCTGCGGTCTTGTTGTTATTGTATCAGCGTGAGTCTTTGGGGCACAGGGCATTTCCAGGGGGGAAAAAAAAACAACCCAGCCACGTAGTAGTAGTACTCATCGGAATGACAGCAGGCAGTGGAAGAAAAAAATGCCCGGTGGTGTGGGAAGTTAGTAGTAGAAGTAAGCGGAGGCTTCCGGAAGAATGACAAACAGCAAACATGGTTGCGTGTAGAAAATTAGTTTCTTCATGCAGAGGCAGAAACGATGGATGTTTATTGTTTATTTATTGTTTATTGTTTATTTATTGTTACACGAATGTTGTTGTTACACTAATCTCTGTCGCAATGTAGCTTGAATGTTATTCTCCCTTGTAAGTCGCTTTGGATAAAAGCGTCTGCTAAATGACTAAATGTAAATGTAAATGTAATGTTTATTGTTGCTCAGCAATTAATACTAGTTCAGATGGAACACGGTAGACGGGAACGTGATAGCGGCACTTTCTGAACGGCACAGAGGGAGGAAGAAAGACCCGGAGCGAGGGAGAGGTACACGGGCAAAACCAAACATGCGATATGTTGCTATGGTAATGACTCCAATTAAATATATTAAACTATTTGGTATCTTATCATGTATAAGAATTGTAGTAATGTTAAGTGACTTTATTAGCGTCTCGTTGTCCATATCTGCACCAGGCATCCAGCTCAGTCCGTCGCGGAGGACGGCGAAGCTGCAGCCATGTTTGTTGATTGTTGTTCTTCCAGAAGCTCCATGTACTTACTACTTACTACTTCTTACTCCCCTGGGGTTTTTTTTGTTTTTCTTGGCTTCACATACTTCACATTTTACCTTCACATACCAACAGGTATAGGTTTTCAGAGTCAATATTTGAAAACAAAACAAAACTAAAACGATCCAGAACTGAATCTTGAATCTTAGCCTTGGACCTGGACCTTTGCATTGTACATAAACGTCGCCGCCATATTGGAACAGTCGTGGAACTTTTTCGTTCTCCAGGTAGATCAGAAGCCCTTGAATAAAAAAAAACGACTCAATGAAATCTGTTAAGAACTGTAAACGTTTAGTGCTTTTTTTCCAGAAAAACTGCAACTCTCCTGTTTACTTGTGTTTGTTTACAGGCCAGTCTTTCTCGTACCAATATGGCGGTGACGTTGACGTAGGATAATTTCGGTTTTAAACCGGACGCAACCTGCAAGCCAAAGGACGTATCTGTGTTGTTTTTAATCCTCATCCCTTTTAGTTTCATTGTGGCACGGCACAAATAGGACTACAACTTCCTTGTAGCTTGATGGCGGCGCATATTATATACGTCAGAATCGTGACATCTTATTTTGAGCACCAACACAGCTGAATGGCTTTTTCAATCTGTGACGGTTTTCCCAATTCCAACTGCCAGTTCCTATTTATGCATTGCGCTTTACAGGTATTTTCTAAGTTTAATTCTCAATGAGCCAGATCATTGAATTAGCAAAATAAAACGCTGGGTCCATGGTCCAGCACAAGCTATGGAATGGAATATGTATCGGCGATGTCAAACCGAGGTCCCATGGGTGAATGACGTCAGTATCGGCTACCGATATTGGATCGGATTGGTCCCATCTCCACTTACATTTCCCTCGTCTGCAGTTACTTGGACAGTTAGTTTTTCTCTTTTAAAAGATTTGTACTGCTCTCTGCAGCCATCAGACCACTTCCCATGCTTAGCTCTTAGCGTCGATGCTAGCATGCCCGGTGGCCCTCCAGCCGTGGGTGAAGTTTCTTAGATGGGGCGGTTCTAATTCTACTGAAGCCCTGAATAACGTCGATAAGGGCTGCAAATCTGAACGGCTTATTTCACCACTTGTCCGTCACTTCCAGCTTCACCTCTGCCAACTTCGCCTCTGAGGGAAACACACCCAGAAACGGCACAGTTACTGTTTTCACAATGATAACTAGGGGTCTGTGCTCTAGAAACATGTGACCCGGGACTCTGTAGCTGTCTCTCTCGCTGCCAGTCCTCTGGTGGGATGGTCCTGGTCGCTCTTTTCTTCTTAATGACCATGCCTGGGTGCCCCCAGGCATCAAGCCTAGTCACTCTATACAGTAGATTATTTCTTCATCTCCCCTCTTCCTGGGCCACCTCTACCAGGTAACCCGCACTGATGCCTTGGCAATGGTAACGTGAAGCTAATTTCTCTTCACCCCATTGGCACCAGCATTGATCTCACTCGATTCTCGCCCCTTGATTGGCCATTGGGTCACAAAGGTCAACCTAGCGAGGTCCATTCTAGCTATCCATCTTTTGCTGAGACCTATTGTCATTTCCACCACCCCATTAGCCTGTGGGGTGTAAGGGAGGGACTCTTATCACAGCATTTTTGTGGCAACTATCAACCTGGGCATTCCGGAAGTGCTACCTGTTGCCGTTCTCAGCTCCTTGGGTACCTAGACAGCCCCACCGTAGGTCTCGCGACCATGGCCGTACTTTTTTCACCTCATACGGGGCTTGCGTACTAGCAGACTCACACAAGCCACCTCCGTCTTGGACAGCTCCTCTGTAAGCCATTTATAACGGTTTTATAATCGATTTCTCTGTCAGCAATGAATTGCTTGTCGTACGGGCGCCTGAATATTTTTAGTATTTTTTAAGCTTATTCTGCGTAATCACCGGGTGTCATGACATTTCACTGCATATATGTATGACCGTATGTATATGTATGTGACAAATAACCTCTTGAGTCTTGAATCCTTCTCAGTGCGGGGAGCTTTGAGTCACTATCTTTAATCATGCATTCTTATATGTGTAAATCACTACCATTAAATCATTATCATCTACCATGAATCATTCTAATCATTGCATTCTACCATGGATCACTTGATATCTAATTATTTAATTCAAAATCATGGAAAATTATAGAAAGATTATTACTGAGCACATCCCTACTGAAATACATCATGCTTTAACACGTTTAATCACCTAGCATTGGCAACTGTAACTCCCAGTCGAAGATGTTCTGTTGGCAACCTTCTCCGGGCTCTGAATTTATCTAGTTCCTCACGTAGATCAGCAAGAATTTCTAAGAGGAATAGAGAAGGCAAATTTTTCCCCAAAACCCAACAGCAAATAAATATCCCCTTTCCAACCTGTCGAATGCTTTTTCTGCATTTAATGAGATAGCTACCTCTGCAGCGTCTGATGGAGATGTAGAATGAATAACATTTAGGAGCTGTACATGAGAAAAAAAATGGCGGCCCTTCATGAAACCTCTCTGGTCCTCTGAAATAATATCCCTCGAAACAGTGTCCAGTCGGTAGTCAAACGCTAGCATTTTTGCCAGTGTTTTAACATCCACGTTCAAATGCGAAATAGGAAAGTAGGAAACACAGTTTGTAGGCTCCTGGCCAGGTTTGAACAGAAGTGAGATTGATGCTTGGGTCAGCCTTGGAAGAAAATGGCCTGTTGTCAAACATTTCCAAAATGAGAGGGGCTAGTTTATTTTAAAACTTCAAAAAATTCATTAGGGTTCCAATTGGGACCTGGGGATTTGCCGTTTTGTATACTTTGTAAATAGCTTACCACTTCCTCCAATACGAAAGGTTTTTCTAACTCCAGATTTTACGCCGTACTAATAGTAGGAGTTTATAAGTTACAGTGGTACCTCGACTTACGACTGCATCTACTTACGACTAATACAAGATACGAGTAGCGATAGTCGCCAAAGTTTGTATCGACTTGCGACCGACTGCTCCAAGATACGACCGTGGAAATTTGCATGATTTCATAATTGATATGGGAAAAATAGCTTCGACATACGACTGTTTTAACATACGTCGTTCTTCTAGAACCAATTACAGTCGCAAGTCGAGGTACTACTGTATTATGAAAATTATTCATGTATGTTACCAGGGGCTTCTGATGTAGTAAGATAAAAATGTATTATTTATAATTGCAGGGTCTGCAGTTACATTTTGACGAGTCCCAATTTGGGAAAACATGCGTGAAGTAGACTGAAATTTTATTTGATGAGCAAGGAACCGACCTGCCTTGTCTCCATTTTCATGAAATGTACCGCGTGTACGGAGCATCAGTTGTTCTGCTTTGGCAGCAGATAATAAATTGAACTCTGTCTGCAGTCCCAAACTCTTCTATACCACTCTGGGGTAGGTGCCTCAGAGTATTGTTGATCCAGGTCTAAAATGGATTCAGTCCGTTCTTGTATTTTTACTCTGCGCTGTTTAACAGCACAATGCATTATTTGAGTCAGTCAAGTAACTACTGTAATTATAAGGCTATTTTCGCAGGTAAAATGTAGAACAATACTTTTTTATCTTTTTCTAGGAGCCATTTTATTCCAGTGTAAAATAGAACGTTTTGCTATTATTTAGACTTCTCCTTCCTAGAATCTGGTGAATACATATAATTATTTATAACCATAATTTATACCCATACCAATAACCTATCCTGTGCATAGGATCACATCGTATATTTTATACATTTATTATATTTTTATTTATATATTATACACAGACTATTCTTTTTTTTCCCTTTTTCCTCAGATATTTGTGTATTTTTGACAAATTTTATTTTTTACCTTACTTTTTGTTCTATTTATTTATTTATTTGATAAGGGATGCACCGCGTTATCGGCAATACATCAGCATCAGCCGATATTTCCATTGCTGAATTCCACCGCCCTATCGGCAAATAAGGGGCGATTCAGCGATGGCAGTGGCCGATGTTTATGTGTTGTCGCACTGGCTAAATGTTTCAGTGTTTCCGACACTTAGACTTGACTTGGGCGGGGCGCCCAGGCAAGGCTCGAGACTAACGGGCGTCCCGGGGTACGGTAAGAAATGCGACAGAATTATTTTTGTATGTATAACTATGGCTTAGTAAATGACAGACTGAACTGCGCGCTGACTACAAGGGAGCGCGTCTTCTCATGCTGTTACTATAGTTATGGTGGCCAGCAGAGGCCAAAGGTGTGTTTGGCTAACGGAGCTGATAAAGCTAACCGTGAACAGAGCAGGCTTTCTGTTCAGAGGAACATGAAGCGTTAAACAGTGAACAGCACTTTAGTGTGACGACACCAGAAACTTACGGTAATAATGTCAAGGTTTCAAAAATGATTTACAGTCCAGGATCTAATTTAACTGCTCGTTTATGGTAACATCCAAAATTCTCTGTGCAATCCCTGCGCTCACCCTCTTTTACCCACTTCACTGCCCTGCCTCTAGGACCCCAAGTAGGTGGTCCTCTGACTGCCTAACGACAAATAACATTGCCTAACTGAAAATAAACATTCACAATACAACATTTACAGCAAATAAATGTACTTAAGTACTTCAGCTATGTACTGTTTGGAGGTAAAGATGCTGTGTTTTTGGAGTTACAGACACTTTACATCAGTGTTAAAGTGACATTTTACCAAACTTCTGTCAGAGATGGAAGTAACCAGATACATTTACTCCAGGTACACTGCTGAGGTATTTGTACTTTGATAACAAAAAGTGTTTTCAGCTGTTATTTATTACAAAGTGCTTTACATAAACTTAATATAAAACAATAAGAAGCAGCGGTTAACTCACATATAATCACATATAATTCTTTTATAATCAATCCTGCTCATCCTCTTTCTTTAAGTGCGACTTTGTCATTTTTTCTTAATTCTGTTTTTTTTTTTTACAGTTTACTGATACCTTTTCAGTTTAGTTTCAAACCTATTTCTTTGAATGGAGCAAAATATATATAATTATTTATTTCTTCAACACTTTAACGTTGTTTTTATTATAAAAAAAAGTTATAATAAAAGTGAAGAAACAGCACAAGTTCTGGATTTTGTGTGCCAGTGGTGTTTGAACATGGCTTCAGGGTTTTGTTTTATTTACTATGTAAACTTTCACAGATTTCACCATATCAGTGCACCAAAACCTGTTTCTGAACCAATTTGAAGCAAGAAATAAATGATCCAGTTGCTGAATCTTCACTCATATTAGATCTGCTAGGCCCAGATCTATGTTTTTGTTTGGAGGAGCGTGAATTGAATTGTGTGCCGCAGCTTATAGTACAGTCAGTGGACACACACACACACACACCGAGAAACACACCGCGATGTCTGGAGCAGTACAAAGCTAAGAGCACTGTGCGACCCGGCCGGTCCCGGGGCTTTTTGTTTCCTTCAATTATGGAAACATCGTAAAATAAAATGCATCCATCTTTGGTTGTGTCTAGGGCACACACATAAACACACAACAGAATAATTTTTTAAATACTCACATTTCCCTCGTCTCCGGTTTCTTCAAGGGGGGGCAGTCTTAATACCTCTTTTATTTTAAAATATCTGTGGTGGTCTCTGCAGCCAACACTTCCCATGCTAAGCGCTTAGTTTCCAAGCTAGCAGGGTCCGGTCGCGCTCCAGTCGTGGGTGGAGTTACTTCGATGGAGGGCGGTTCTAACTCTACCGAAGTGACGTATATTGCTGCAATTATGTATATTAGGGCAACAAAGCTGATTGGCTCGTTTTAGGACATGTTTTCTGAAACAGACAGCTCACAGACCCAAATGTATGTGCTCAAGCACTGAAAAAGTGAGTTTTGCATAATGTCCCCTTTAAGCTTTTTTTTTTTGTTGTTTTTTTTGTAACCCTAATCTTCTGTATCATCTGATTCTTTTCCCCTTCCTTTCCTTACTCCTTGTATTCTAATTATCAGGAGCACCGGGGGCTGCTGTCAGTCCGTTATCCCATGGAGCACGGGATTGTGAAGGACTGGAACGACATGGAGAGGATCTGGCAGTACGTCTATTCCAAGGAGCAGCTGCAGACCTTTTCTGAGGAGGTGGGACCTTCTATTTACTTTTCTCTCCAGTTTTTCTCCTGTCAACTGATCCAAAACACAGGTTTTTATCTGCTATTACAGTAGTAGAGTACTGATTGGATACTGAATTAATTAAAAAAAATATACCCCCCCTTTTTTGTAACACTTTATTTATACATTTTTGATTTTTATGACGACAACAATGTGACCGCATGTGATCACGGTGATGTGAGAAAAGGACAGGTACATCAGGGTTCTTGCTGGGTCCCTTGAGGTGCTTGAATTTTGTCCTCAAAAATGTCAGTGCTGGAAAACCTTGGAAATGTCCTTGTTTTTGTGCTGAAGTTTTTGAAAAGTCCTCGAAAAAAAAACTGCGACCATTGAAAACCTGGGATATTCCCCCTGGTTTTGTTATTCAAGTCATGACTCTCCCTCCCTCCCTCCCTCCATGCAGCATCCTGTATTATTGACCGAGGCTCCCCTCAACCCCAGCAAAAACCGGGAGAAGGCGGCCGAGGTGTTTTTCGAGACCTTCAACGTTCCCGCGCTTTTCATTTCCATGCAGGCAGTCCTCAGTCTGTAAGTGCAACGCATGATTTGTATTGTATAATTTGTTTTTATTTTTTTAAGGACAGTCCTTGCTTTTATCCATAACATATACCTACAATAAAGTCATTACCAGTGAATTGTCAATTGTCAAACACGTCTAATGTTGAAACTCTTGTTAAGTGTATCTTAACTGTGTGTGTGTGTGTGTGTGTGCGTGTGCATGCGTGCGTGTATATTCATGTTTTTAATTAATATTTGTAAATTAAAAAAATCTTATCTTATACAAGCCTGAATGAATAACATTACATGTAAAAACAATACCACAATATATCTCAAATATCTACGTTAGTCTGTCTTATATAAAAGATAAAGGATTTGCTGATGAGCACGCTTTCTCATAAAAATATTAATATATTGATACATCAAGAGAATCGTTGATTAATAACACATTGTTATTGATCCATATATGATATTTAAAATCAGTGTGGTGTGTGAAAGAGAATATATGAGAATGTGAAATAGGCTCTATGAATCAATAGTTGCTCCGCTGCTGAACTGCTGTTCATTTAACTGCCCAGTTTTGTGCTACTTTGATTCTGCTGTGATCAAAGTGTGGGATAACAAGCCCTCAAACCCAGAGAGCGTCCAAACCATGCACTGCTCCAGACTTGTGTGTGTGTGTGTGTGTGTGTGTGTGTGTGTGTGTGTGTGTGTGTGTGTGTGTGTGTGTGTGTGTGTGTGTGTGTGTGTGTGTGTGTGTGTGTGTGTGTGTGTGTGTGTGTGTGGGAACACACGCTTTAATCTTTATTGGAACTTAGCAATTAACAATTACTTTGACAAAACAAGTACCGCGTCCTTACTGACCTAAAGATAACGTCAGTCAACATTACTGTAACTGAACAGTATCGCCGAGCGCCCTTAGATTATTAGCGCATGATGATATACATATAATTATGTTTCTTCCATTGGGGACATGCTTTCATATATGGTTTTAAAAAGCGTTTGAACATTGTTTTAAGTTAATTAACATAGTCAGTAAAGTGATAGAAATGATGCATGTGTTATTTCTTAACTCATTTGAATTAGTATATTTTTTTGATTGTTCTGTTTTTTTTGCTCCTGTAACACCTGAATTGTCCTCGGGAGATGAATAAAGTCTCTCATATATGATGTCATCTACGGATAAGTGTATTAAACAGATTTTTTTTTTCTTTATTCTTTATCTACAGGAATCGTTGAGAAAGTGTTTTACCAAAAAGTGGGCTGTTATTGCAGTGTGCGCATAACAGCGTAGACCAAAACAGCAAAAGGCTAAACTCTGCGTGACTGAGAAACAGAGAGGTGCTTCTATTTCCACAGATCATCTGCGTCTATCGCGCACTCTGATTTATTGTCTTTTGTGTACAACTCTGCCCTGAAGGTACGCCACGGGCCGCACCACCGGCGTGGTTCTGGACGCCGGCGACGGCGTGACTCACGTGGTGCCCATTTACGAGGGCTTTGCCATCCCCCACTCCATCATGCGTGTGGACATCGCCGGCCGAGACGTTTCCCGGTACCTCCGTCTGCTGCTACGCAAGGAGGGCTACAACTTCAACACCTCGGCAGAGTTTGAGGTTGTCCGCACCATTAAAGAGGTGGGAAGCCTTGAATAGTCTGTTTATTGTACTCTGTGCAAAACGTTCTCTTTATATCGTATTCTGATAGCGAAATCGCCTGGAATGATTCTGATTAAATGATTTTGATCATTTTATTGAGTAAATATGCGCATGTCAGGATTATTATTCAAAGGTTATTTGTTTCATAACGTCAGTTTTAGTAACTTCAGTTATTAGGTTTTTATTTTTAGATTTCATAGGCTTATTCTTACCCATTTTTGTGTCAGTCTTTGAATTATCTTATTATTCTACTTTGATTTAATGCACTTTGTTTGTTTGCTTTGCTGTTTTTGTTGCTATTTGATACCTCCTTTAATGTAAAGCACTTTTAGTAGCATGTCTTGGGTGAAAGGTGCAAAACAAAAAAATGTTGTTGTTATTAATAATAATAATACAAATATTATTATTATTATAATTTGGTTATTAGTCTGAATTAATGAATTTCACTGAGGCAATACCCCATGCTCATCCACTACTGCTTTGTAGATTATTTTTGGATTAACTGAATATAACTGTATTCCGATGTCATTCCAAAATTTCAAAAATCATTTTTTTTTGTCTTCTCAAACTTTTCAGCGGGCTTGTTACCTGTCCCTCAACCCCCAGAAGGATGAGACTTTAGAAACGGAGAAGGCGCAGTACCTCCTCCCAGACGGTAGCACATTAAATGTGAGTACATATCGTAGCTGTTTCGAGCTCGAAACAGCAGGAGCTTAAAAGTTCAGCCACTCTTCCCAACACAATCCTAATCCCTTTTAAAAAAATAAAAAATAAAAAAATAAACCCTCCATCTCACCCCCGCGCAGATCGGTCCGGCTAGGTTCCGTGCTCCAGAGCTGCTGTTCAGGCCTGATTTGATCGGGGACGAGAGCTCGGGCATCCACGAGGTGCTGGCCTACGCCATCCAGAAGTCAGACATGGATCTGAGACGCACGCTCTTCTCCACCATCGTGCTGTGTGGCGGCACCACACTCATCAAAGGTCGGTGTCGGGCCAAGACGCAAGAACAAAAACACGTCGGGGCGGTTTTGCCGACGCAGATTTGGCCAAACGTCAGACTAAACTACACTCTTAATCTGGATGAACTGAAATGGCCGTTCTCAGTCGTGGTTTAAATTAGTCTCAGACTTTGGGTAAAAAAAATTAATAAATTGGATTTAAGCGAAGGCTTCAAATAAACCTGGCCAGAGTGTGAGTCAGGTTTAATTTAGAGATGATCTATTGTGATCCTTTTTACACAAGTTAATATATGTCTCAGAGTTCCCCAAAACATGTTTGAATTTTTATTTATTTTTTGCTGAAAATACCACTGTGTTCCCGAAGGGGCTGTTTGTGTGTGTAGCTTTAAATGTAAATGCCCCAGGTTCTGTGAGCCAATGGGGTTTGCGAGGTGCTGTTGTTTTACTCCGTAAACTTTCACCTTATCAGTCCACCAAAATCTGTTTCTCAACACATTTGTGGCGAGAAATAAGCAATCCCGTCGCTGAACCTTCCCTCATATTAGATCTACGAGGCCTCGTTTAAATGTTTGTTCCAACCTTTGTTCGAGGAACACCGCACGAGGCGCCGCATCGGGGACTTGTTGTTTTAAGTAAACATCGGAAAATAAAATAAATACATCTACGATAAAAACACTATTTTCTATTATCATTTATTTATTTTTTTTAGAAAGAAAGAAACACACAGCAGCTAGTACCTTCCTACTCTCAAAAACCAATTGGATGAATCTAAGTAGAATTAGTTTAGTCCTGATTAAATAAAGCCAGTCTGTGAAACCGCTCCTTCGTGAATGAAATGTTTGGCTTGTGGTTGACAACGTGATCATATCTCATTGTAGTCTTTTGTCCACGGATACGCATAAACATGTAAAGCTTTCAACAACTCTTCCAACAGGCTTTGGAGAACGACTACTAACAGAAGTCAAGAAGCTGGCACCTAAAGATGTTAAGATAAAGGTGAGCCTCGGTTCTATGTTTATGATGTTCTTAGTAATGTTCATGCCACTTTTATTAGAAATGCCGCAATACTGTAACTTCTACTTCGAGCAGACTAACTGCCAGTGGCACATATTGGGCTCACTCTTCACTAGTTGCATAGTGCTACATCATGTTAACTTGTGTAGATAGATGTGTACATGTGGAATTTCATATCTAATTTTAATAGACAAACTGCCACGTGCACATATTGGGCTCAATAGTCACTAGTTGGCATAGTGCTACCAGTAAGCATAGTGTTACTAGCATTGTGCTACTTAATGTTGTCTAAATCAAGGTGCACATGTGTTTTTTCTTAGCTCATTTTAATTTGTATCTCTCTCAACTGCAGTGTTCTGCAGTCTGAAGTGTGATCTCATCTTATCTTATTCAGCCTTCACAACTTAGGCGATTCTTGAATCTTGAAAACGTCACCTGTATGTCAATCATTGGCTTTCCACACGCTCGTTGTTAACGCCGCGCAAATGTCTCTTCCGCTCGGCCACAGATCTCCGCTCCTCAAGAGAGGCTCTATTCCACATGGATTGGGTAAGCGGTTTCATTTTTATTCTATTAGGATTCATCCTAATATTTTTATTATTATTATTATTATTATTATTATTATTAGGATGTCTACTGATTAGGCTGACTAATCCGATTTTTGTGTAACTATTTTCCCTGTTCCACGGCAACCCTGCAGCGGCTCTATCCTGGCGTCACTGGACACCTTCAAAAAGATGTGGGTGTCCAAGAGGGAATACGAGGAAGACCGAGCACGTGCCATTCACAGGAAGACCTTCTAAAGGTGCCCCCTCCCCCCAACCCCCACCCCACAATTACCCCACCCCCCACCCAAGAACTGCCCTTAAAAAATCAACTTCCTCCTCATGGCATACGGACGGAGACTCCATAACCTCCCCTCCCCCCTTAGCGACTTGGACCGATCCATCTCGGGGTACCTCAGCATTTCCCCCCCCTTATTTATCCACCCCAGCTTCCGATGCACCCCCTGCTCTTATCTCACGGTTACGCACTCACATTCCCGGGTGTGTCGGGGTTTTTTTTGTAAGTTACTCTTTCATTAGGCCGTCGGGGTGCAGGGCGAAGGCGGGTCTGACCCACCGCAACCGTTAGTACCACGCCTAGTCCGCTCCATCTTTTACCACAGACCCTGCTTGATACACCACAATTTACAAGTCCAATTTAATTTTAAGTGTCAAAAGGAAGGATATCGCCCTGTAACACCCAAATTCCCCACCAGGGATTATTATTATCAAATGTTGATTCAAGCAAAGTTTTTTTTTTTTTTTTGTTGTTGTTTTTTGCTACTGTTAAAAAAATAAAATAAATCCATTCCGAACTGGAGAGATCTTCTTTAAAACAGTCTCTCGTGACTGTCTATTTTATAGTTCTTATTTTGGTTTTATTTATTTTTTTTGCGGTTGTTGCATTGGCTGGGGGGGGAGGGGCAAATGTCGGGCGCTGTATGTAATAACTATTTCTGTCCAATCTGGTTACTACTAGGTAAGGTAGGTAAATGGTAAATACTACTGTGAGATATATATATATATCTCTGTGTATCTGTGTATGTGGCCGGAACTACAGTACATAACTGCCGATGATTCTCTCCTCTTGATTGACTCTACCCTTGTTTAATCATCCATATCAAGGAAGGTTTTGAAATTGATTCAACCGGGTATATATTATGGCTATTTTGGTAGCTGCTTTGTATTTTTTTTAATTATTATTATTATTATTATTATTAGTATTTCTTTTTTTCTCCACTCCACAAAACTGAAGTAAAGTCAAAAAAAGGAAATTCCTCGAAATTGGCAGATACACATTCTTAGGCACGGAATACCTATGGCTGTTGAGAGCGAGATATTACATTTTGTGGAAGCGCGCTTTTTTTATTTTGTCATTGTACCGTTGGTGGCGGGCCCATTTGAAATGCCAACTTTTTTTTTTTTTTCTTTTTTGTTTTAAGCCTGTTGATTAAAATGAGCCCTTCAAAATCCCATATCCCAAAAAATGCACAGATCCTTTCCAAGGATAAGAGCTGAAAGAGAGATTTGCTGAGAATACCCCCCGCCCCCTCCAAGATGGCTCATCTTGAACTAGCTTTGCCCCCACTTATTACTGTACCGCTACATCTCGGGTTCACGTTTCCTGCTATCTTGCCAGTAGTGAAGGAGTTCTGTCCAACCCTCCCTCCCTGTGTGTCCGCCTTAACTCTCGCGTGCAAGCACCGCCATGTCTACACTCACCAACTTCTGCGTTTTTGGGTGTTAGTCAAAAGGTTCTTCGAACATCATCCGCCTTGTGTACAGTGGAATGCTTTTCAGAAACAACAGCCACCACCGCCGCCCCTCCCTCCCCACCCCCAAAAACAACAACAGACTTCAAATGTACAATACTGTTTATTCAAGTGTTGCTTTTACTTTTCGTAAATTCAGTCTAATAAATAAGTTAATGGCTGCTGCTATTGTGTCTCGTGTTGTTTCATTTTCCCGTGTCAGAGGGTTTATTGACGGTATACTCACTTATATGATGCAGTTTGTTCTGTGAACACTAGATGGCAGTATATCTTAATTGAGGAATTTCATTATTTCAAGTCGCAGGTGAGTCAAAGGGAAGAAATAGCTCATGCCAGAGGGGGAAAATACATGAAGGGGGGGGGGGGGGGGGAGTGAAATAATTCTAATAACTTTGAAATTTGACTGGGATTGATTACCTTAAAAGAAGTCAATCTCAAGCCCTCCCTTTATCGCTTGACCTTGACGTCCCCGTCTTTGGCAACAGTACCACACACAGGCTAGGTTCTGTCAAAGGGAGCTTCGCACAGATCTCCTCTAAGTTACCAAGATTTCCGGGGACTACATGCCAGAGGGTGTTGGTGTTTATGAAATGTAAGTCGTTTTTGACAAATACAAAAAAAAAAAAAACAGCCATTGCAGAACAGGAATCTGTTTTATGCCCAGCCCGCCCAGACAATGTTGATAAAAATTGTTGGATTTGCCAGTTGGATTTGAAGAACAAAACTGCCTGTGTGGGCTGGGGTGGGGTTGCCCACGGTTATATATATTTCTTCAGACATGTTTTGTGTTGTACTTGCTGACTAACAATCAGAATTATGGATGCGACCCTCCTGAAATCACCAAGGTGAGACTGCATTATACATAGTTCCTCTGAGAAGGATGGTGCACCGTTAGTGGCTCTGCATAGTGTGGAGTCATGGCCAACTCTACTGGCATCTCTTCTCGATGAAAAATGACTATGGATGATGAAATATCCATGATATACCATCTACACGGCACATCGTGGAGAATTTTCATCATGAAGTTTTTCCCCTGCAGTCGCTGTCACAGATGATTACATGATTAAAGTGAGATAAGTCTGTAAGTTAGCAAGCGTATATGATATCTCTAAAAAAGACAAAAAAAGGCTGAAGGCCAGAAAAGCTCTTACACGGTGCCATGAGGTGTGTTTTGATGTGAAACCTCGAGGCGACATCCTGTTCCGACATCGTGGAGTTGTGATGGGTGATAATAGGTACCTGTACGTCCTGCACTGTTGTTTTTATTTTTTTCCCCGTCCTGTCTTACAAGTGTGCGCGGTCCAACTGCACGTTTCAGTAATGGACTTGTAAAATGCACTGACGTACGCAGGCTGCAGACCTCTCCTGTACGGGCTGCCGTGAACTCTGCACCGGGTGCCCGCAATCACCGCGCCCAGGCTAACTGGCTCTGACAGCCCCGAGGCTGTTCCTCGCGAAGGACCTTCCAAGGGAACGGCATTGTGAAGCTGAGAGATTCTGATGGACCGAGGCACCGTGTTTGTCATGTACAATGTGCAATTCTGTATGAATTGTTAAGGCATCCGCTCAATCCGGACCCGTCTGTGTCATCCCCAGAGGGATGGTCTCGATGCAAGATGCCAAATAACATGATTTCTGAAGTTTGTCGAAATGTTGGGGTGAGCTGTTGGATCCTCTGTTATTTGCAGTCTGGGAGGTACCCCAGGCCTCCACAGGATTTTGCTACTGTTGGGTAGAAAGCCCAGTGGGTCTTGGACCTACTGAAAGAACGCTGTATCGAGAAGTCTCAAGGTATTGAATTAGTCAAAATCTTTGGACAGATCCAGCGCTATCTTCTACCATGAATACAACGCCATCTTGTTATTTTTAATGGCCATGCATGGCCGGGTTGTACGGATTGGACCTGCGGACCTCTTTGCACAAGCTTCCTTCGGAACCAGTCCATCTTGAATGACCTGAAGCGCACGCCGTGGAGTTCCAGAAATTGGCACTAAATAACACTAAGGCTGCGGCGACTATAAACCATGACTAGTGTCCCCTTAACCTAGGTTTATACTTGCCCCATGCGTGAGGGAGCGTGTGACACAAACTAGGTCACCAGGGGATGGCGCCATGGCGCGTGGGCACCGCGAGACGTCGAGCACCTCTGAGATTTTGTTAATTTGGGGCGAAGGGCCTTCCCTGGGATTGCACTAAAAGCGTCGGGAGATCAGCGGTTTGCTGTCTTATTTGTGATATGTTGGACAACATTGATCCTTTAGTAGTATTTTATTGGTTTTTAATGCTATTTATGTGCAGTTTCTTTTTAGAGTCTTGCAAAGAAGTAGAAGAATTGCACATTGTGATTTCCATAGTTGAGTAAGTTCCTCTGTCATAAAATGCTGAGCAGGACAAAACTTCCATCCCCATTTCCTGTCTCTGCATTGCACGGGCAGACAGAACAGCTCCTTTTCTCCTTCAACCACCATGAACAGCTCTTTGGCACAAGCGCCGATGCTGTACGCGCAGCCATGTTTTCATGCTGTCTAGCGTCTTGTTCGTTTACGACTTCATGCTTCACATGGTACTTTCTCTCTTCTGCCACCTGTGGTTTCAGAGAATACTGCTATAATCTGCTAGCGCGACCCTGTTCACGCTCCTGCGCGAAGGTCTCACAGATTCCTCACCTCAGCCTCCTTAAACGCTTAGAAGAAGGCGATTGCTGTTTCCTTGGCTACCACAGTGACCAAGAGAGACAAGCTGGAGGGTTCCAAAGTCCAAGCATCTGGTCCTTTGTGACGCAATGCAGCAGCCAATATCTCTCCCACTTGTCAGAATGCACACGTCCCATACATCGGCACATTGAAACTTCCCCAGGTGTTACGACGCACTAAAGGTCCCTCAGTTGCCTAAACTCAAAATAAAAGTGGTTTGAACTTGAACTTAGAGGAAGACATGAAGTCCATGCTGGAGATGGATACAGGAGACCAGCAGTGACTGGTCAAACCCAATTGTGACTGTGCTGAATGAAGCCCAAGAGGTCTAATTCGGTTCTGTGTGGACTGCAGGGTGAACGTGTGTTCAATGTGGTGTTTTTCAAATTCAATGCCTATCCAATGTCCCACGTTTGGCAAACTCTTGAAACAGATTCTCTCGTCTCCAAAGTCTGAGAAAGAAAAATACAGCCTCCCCCATGCAGGTTGCGCCAATTTGAAAACGCTTCTGTTGGGGTCGTTTGGGTCCCCAGCCACCTACCAACCCCCCCGACAGGGTGGTGGCCATGCTGAGGAGAGCACCATCATGTTGAGGAGAGCACCATCATGCTGAGGAGAGCGCCATCATGCTGAGGGGAGCGCCATCATGCTGAGGAGAGCGCCATCATCCATATTGACAGGTGCGACGGCGGGCACATGCAGCAGGTTGGGGCCGTCCTGAGCAACCCAAAGAAGGAAGGAAGCTAGGGTATCTGGGCTACCACTTGGGCGGCGGGCAAGCGTGTCCTCAAGTAGACAAGACTGCAGCGATTGACTACCCGAGGCCTCAGAAGAAAGCGCAGGTGAGCAGTTTTTTCGGGGGATGGCCTGCTATTAGGGTCTGGGCCGACCAGTCCCCCGACAGACCTCAAAGTCTCCCCGGAGCCGCTCATGGCATGGCAGTATCAGTTGTACATTTGAGACGGCTGAACCGACCCCCTGTGGGGAGGCAGTCTTCCACGCTCCATGCTTGGCTCACCCTTCGGTCAGGACTGTTCCAAAGGGGGAGTCGGCCGCCGCCGTCTTCGTCCCGGACCTGCGGATCACCTTGAACTAAAAACTTCGACCGAAGTGTCCGTGAAGTTCGCTGTCACTTTCTGACGGCTTTATTGACCGTTGGTTTGGCCCAAAAGACTTATTGAAAGCCAAAAACCTATGCTCTGAAATGATACCAAACATTTTAATATATGTAGATTAAGCTCTTGAAACTAAGCCTAAAATGGCATACAAAACTTACTCCTGAAACGTCTTGGAGTCCCTAACTCATTGAGCAGTATGAAGTTGACATAGTTTTGTTTTTTGTACTAACCTCCTCTGGAAGTTATTGGATAAACGACTTCTGATGTAAATCTATTTAATTTATTTATAAACCCTTATCAGTCACACAACGGGGGAATTCGCAATTTCTCTGCATTTACCCATCCTAGTAACTGATGTATCTAGGAGCAGTGGGCTGCCATGTAGAGGCGCCCGGGGAGCAGTTAGGGGGGTTAAGTGTCTTGCTCAAGGACACATCACGCTACCCCGAGGAGCCGGGGATCGAACCAGCAACCTTCTGATTACGAGACGACCCAGGGCCCACTCTACCTCCTGCCTCCTACCACGCTACCTCCTAGCGCTGCAGAGAGGCGGTCGTTGTGTGAACGCACAAATAAATCCAGGTCACAGCCGAGTCGTTCTCAAGGACTTTTGTTTTAAAATGCAATTCAGAAGATGATGGTCAAGTCCAACGCGTTGATAGTTTTTTGTTTTTTTTTTCGACAAGAACAATCTCAGAATGAGGGCTACATTTGTCTTAGGTAGTTCTAGCTACATTGTAAAACACAAAATTGAAACGTAAACCGGGATATAAAGTAGTTCAAAGGCGATGCATACTGCCTCCTCTACAGCCAGTCGTCTGGCCGTTGGTTATAAAATATGAGATGATCACTTGTAGTTGTAGATGATCACAGTTGGAGCTCACACAGGCGGTAAGGGGAGCCTGAGTGTCACGAATCCCCTCACTGAATCAACATTAAGAGGAAAGGAAATAACATTCAAGTATATACAACTCATAACAAGCGCTTCAAACACTGATTACTTAGTACAACTTTTTCAGTTCTTAATGGGGAAAGGAGAAAATGTCCTTCATAATTCATAATATGCCTCCGACGAGGACCTTGTCAAAAAAACAAACAAACAAAAAGAAAAAAAACCTCTGCTCACAACATTCAAGTCAACTTTCAACATGTTTTTTTTTGTGTTGTTCAATTCTTCTCTGTGGGCATAAACAATGAAAAAAAAAAAAAAGTAGTCAAATAAGCACGATTTAAAAAAGCATTTTCTCCACATAGAGACATACGGTACAATGTAGCAGCCGAGCATTAATCGCTGATCACCATTGTTTCACATTATTGCTCAAGCCAAAACATGCTGAAGAGCCGATGTCAAAAGTATTTATTGTTCCTATCTAACGACTTGCAAGCCCACGTGGATATTATCAATAATGTAACGTCTGTCAAGCGTTCGAGGAGCCGCTGCTTGTGGCTCGGGGAAAAAAAAAAAAATGGAATTCCTCTCTCTCTGACTGCCACTCCGTGAGTTCTTCCAAATAGAAACGCCGTCACGCCACGGAGTTGCCAGGGAAACAGGGGATGGAGAAAGTACGATCATAGTTTGTGCTACTAATGGATCGGTCAACCCCATGTTACCGTGTGTACCGTATTCTCTTCCCGAATTCGCCTCTGAATCAGTTAAGAGATTGTTTCTCATTACAGTAGTTTGTATTAAATCACCAGCTTTATTCCTCAATTTGAGTTTTTAGCAAATATGCTCCGAGTTCATTACTGTATACATCTGTTCATTAATGAATGGAAAGCTACTATATGCAAAATGAGAGAAAGGAGTGTTTAAACAGATATTAGAACACATATAACATATTTATATGTTACATAGGCGTTTAGTGCATCACATATCCCATAAGACATTGTTAGTGATGTTTGGAGATATTGGGAGATCAGATTGAGGCGCTGAATCCCATGTGTCGTCCCAGCCTTCTCATTCCAAAGCAAAGGGCGATACAAATGGCGCCACCGTGAGTTTTTCATTTCATAAATTCCTCCTCGAAATCACTCTTTTGACAATCGCTCACATTCTTATGGTTCGCGTCGTCGCCGTCTCCACGGGCTGAAAACATTGACACCTTATTATACAATATTGCGTGTGAACGTCTTTGTATCTCCGGCGTCAACGAAACGAGATTGTCGCCAGGAGTTTACAAAAATATAAATGACGTTTATTCAACCCTATCCATAACCTTATTCATCATTTATATTTCACGCCTGGCGATAAAACGGCACATGCCCAAATTGCTCGTTGTTGTGTTGTTCATGTGCTAAGGTAAAAAAAAACAGACGGACCATTTGCGGTATCGGTCACGCAGGCAGAGTCCATGGCCACATCACTGGACAGCCATCATCTCTTCTTATGCCTCCGTCGCTGAGATGACGCATGCTGGCACTTCCACACAGGAATGGGAAACCGTATGTACACCGACGTCTATGTGTACGCACGCACGACCACTATGACGGTAGTTGTTATTTTTCTGGATTAAAATTCAAACCTGCTGCCGATTTAGATAATAATAATAATAATAATAATAATAATAATAATAATAATATGAAGCATAATAATAATACTAAAAAAAAAATA
Organism: Zeus faber; assembly: GCF_960531495.2. Classification (NCBI taxonomy): domain Eukaryota; kingdom Metazoa; phylum Chordata; class Actinopteri; order Zeiformes; family Zeidae; genus Zeus; species Zeus faber. The sequence continues at coordinate 11,183,703 of NC_137204.1, forward strand.
ATAATAATAATAACAATAAAAAAAAATAATAATAAATACATAATAATAATAATAATTATAATAAACAAATAAAAAATGAATACATAAATAATAATAATAATAAAAATAATTATAAATCACATTGTTATAGCCTCACAATCAAAATGTCATGATATAATTCCCTGTATTATAGCACATCTCAGGCTGCGAGAGTTTCAGGGTTGTGGCTCCGCAATGACGGCGCCACAACGATAATTATTCTGAATATTCTTCAGGTTTATCGGCAGAGAATGGCTGGCAGCATTTTTAAGCTCTGAGGACTTTCTTTTTTAATGGTGCAGCGTGCCGAATTTAGCGGCATCTGGCGGTGAGGTTGTGCTGCAAATTGCAACCAACTGAATACCCCTCCCACCCCATTGCCTCTTATCCTCTCCTCCACCTCTTATTTTCATGGGATTACACATTAATTAAAACATACATATGAATATGTTTTTCAGTTTCTGCCAAGTCGTTTCCATAAATTCTACACACTGCACCTTTAACACAACATCTGATACATGAGATATATGCATTTTAAACAATGCCATCCACGGTATGTTAAATTTCTTCAGTATATATATATATTCACATGCAACTGCATGAGTTTTAGGACTGGGCTTCTCGGCGCCAGCATCCAATCTATCTGTTTTGGGAACACGTGCTCTAGGTCTAGGTCTCAGACATAAACTAGGGGCAAAGTTACAATCTGTCGTCTGTGCCTGGGCTGCCTTTTCAGAACTCCTTTCAAGAAGCGCAGCTGACAGCCGGAAGTAAGTGGAACTTTTTTTTATTTTCGTCTAAAGGGCGAGAACATTAGTCATGCAAATATGAGTTGTGCGTCTGGCAGGAGCCCCGCGACACGGGACTATCTCTAATGACGATGCGCCGCACTCAAAATAAAACCAGTCTCCATGACAACGGGCATCGGTGTGCATCTTTCTGTCTGTGTTTCTCGTTTGAGCAGATCAAACTTTTAAGGAGGTGAAATTCTTTTTGTTCTAGTCTGTGCTCCACTTGTTTTGCCAGCCTGTTAACAATGCTAAATTACCGGCTTTTACATGAGGGGCATTGGTGCTATAGGAATCCGACACATGTTCCTTTCACTTCTTGTTCGGCTAGCCCAGGTGAAATACAGTTTTTATTTGGCAGCAATTTCAAGGGAAGTAAGTTGTCTGGAAGTCATCATGTACTTAAATCCATTCCCCGAAGGAACCTATTGCATTACAGTCAATGGCTTTGCACACTCCTACACCGGAAGTCATTTAGCTCGGCCACTTTGCTCCTGCAGTAACTGCGCGCTCCATCTTGGCTCGGTGCGTCTCTATGTTCAGTTAGCTGTGTATGGCTGCGCTTGTCTCGGGTCTGGGCGAGGGGACACACACGGAGCTCATCCTGTTCAGGGAGGTGGCCTTGGTCATGCCCTCGCTGCCCACGGTGGAGAGGGGAAAGCTCTCGTAGCTCTCCGGAGGCCGGTGGCCACACTGGCAGCGCTGCAGCGTCGACTTCAGCTCCCTCTGGAAGTTGCTGTTGAGGAAGCCGTACACGACGGGGTTGACGCACGTGGAGGCCATCGCCATCAGGTGGCAGGCGGAGAAGACGGCGTCGTGCTGGCACGCCGGGAGGGCCTGGTGGTGCCAGTCAAACAGGGTGTTGAACACGTTCAGCGGCAGCCAGCACAACGCAAACGCCACCACGATGGCTGCCAGCATGGCGTTGATCTTCTGGGCTCCTCGAGTCTTCCTGCTGCGCTCCAGCATATCCCTGCAACACAACGGGACTTCTGATGTCATACTGCTCGCCAGAAAATATCATAATTTCCCGAAAACAATGTCAAAATGCCCCAGAAATGTCTCGTTTATAAAACTGACATAACGTCTTGGGTTTTTTCTTTACTTTTAAAGTGGTAATCCGTTAGATTATAATGTTGAAACATCCCATATTTCATACTTTTTTTTTTTTTTTTTTTTTAGCGGGCACATTTTAGGAAACAGCCATTTGATGTATTTGCGATATGCATGCGCTCCTCTTTATGCTGGTTCGATTGTAAGTGGCGGGGTCCGGGTGAATTTAACCCTAACCCCATCCGCAGTGAATTTGATGAAGCAGCGTAGCTAGTTGTGGGCATTAAACTGTCAATATGGATGAAAATTAACAAAAAAGAACAGAAATATCGACCGACCACCTGAAGTGACAAGGAAGAAAAGAAAAAAATCAATCGACCAGTCGGAAGCAAACTTTCGAGAAAGGAATTTGACCATTTTAGAGCCAGAGATGAGGGTAAACCTGGATGTTGAAAAAGAAACAATATTTAGGAGTGAATGTAAAGCGGTGAAAAATGCGAATCAGTGTGACCTGCGTCGTCTGAGGCGTAAGAAGATCCTGAGATAGCAGAGGAGCACCAACAGCAGAGGCAGGCAGTACTGGAAGAGCAGCAGAGAGGTGGTGTAGGCCAGACGGTGCCTCTCTGACGGCCACAGCTCCATACAGATCAAATGGTCTCTATGATAGATAGATAGATAGATAGATAGATAGATAGATAGATAGATAGATAGATAGATAGATAGATGAGGCCAAAAGTACATTACGTACTTACATTCACCTCCAGGAGACATTCAAACTCAATTTTTCACAACTCCACACATTTCATTTTACCTAACATTTCCTGTGTTAAGTCAATTAGGGTATATACTTTATTTCCATAAGAGGTCATTTCAAAATAATATCCTTGTCAGATTTTCTTCTTTTATTTACTTTATCAGATCTTTCAGTGGGTCAATGTTTACATACACTTTGTTAGTATTTGGTGGCATTGCCTTTTAATTGCTTAACTTAAATTAAACACTTGGGGTAGCCTTCCGCAAGCTTCTCACAATATTTTGCCGGAAATGTTTGCCCATTCCTCTTGACAGAACTGATGTAACTCAGTCATGTTGGTGGGCCTCTTTGCTCGGACACGCTTTTTCCAGTTCAGTCCACCACACATTTTCTATGGGATTCAGATCATGGCCACTCCAACACTTTCCCTTTGTTGTCTTTAAGCCATTTTGTCACAACTTTGGAGGTATGCTTAGGATCATTGTCCTGCTGGAAGACCCAGTTGCGACCAAGTTTTAACTGATGTCTTGAGGTGTTGCTTCAGGATTTCTAGATAACTCTCCTTCCTCATGATGCCTTTGATACCATAATCAATACCATAATACCATAGCCAATCAATTCAATACCATAGTCCCCACCAGACTGGCTGTCAAGCTGCGGGAGCTATGGCTGAACACTCTGCTGTGTGCCTGGATCCTGGACTTCCTCTCAACCCGGCCCCAGGTGGTTAGGGCGAGGAGGCACAGCTCCCTCACCCTGAACACAGGAACTAAGGAGCTGATTGTGGACTAACGGCGTGAATTACAATCGAGGATGCACCCGCCGTTGGTGATAATTGGACTTCTGTTGACAGAGTGAGCAGCTTCAAGTACCCGGGAGTCCACATCACGGAGGATTTAACATGGACCTTACAAACAGACACTCTGGTGAGAAAGGCGAGGCAGTGTCTTTACCACCTCAGGCAGCTGAGGAAATTCCGGGTCTCGTTGAGGATCCTCAAGTCCTTCTACACTGGAGCAGTGGAGAGCATCCTGACAGGCAACATCACTGCCTGGTTTGGGAACTGTACTGCCCATGACAGGTGGGCCCTGCAGAGGGTGGTGCGTTCAGCCGAAAGTACCACTGGAACTACACTCCCCTCCCTGCAGGACTTATGCACCAGGAGGTGTAGTAGCAGAGCCTGCAGGATCATGAAGGATCCTCATCACCCCAACAACGGACTGTTCCAGCTGCTGCGGTCAGGCAAGCGCCTCTGCAGTCACACAGCGAGGACAGAGAGACTGAGACAGAGTTTCTTCCTGCAAGCCATAAGAACTGTCAACGCTGAACTCTCCAGGGGTCCTAACAAAAAGCACCGAGACACTCACATAGGACTCACTGCCTTACTGTACTGTATGAAGCTACTGTACTGCATACTGTATCACTGTTCTGGGTTACTGCATACTGCGCTGTATTGCAGTTCTGTTCGGTGTTACTGTATTGCTGTGTCATACTGTTGTATACTGTACTGTATATCTCCATACTCACTTTATTCACATGCACTTTACTGCACATATCTGTATATACAAAAAGCCTATCCCATATACACAACTCTATTCCCTTTCTTTCAATTTTGTACCCCCAATATGTATTACCTTTATGAGTCTTATTTTATTTTTAATTGATAGGAATTGGGTAAGCTATTTTGTTCAGTTTAGTAACTATTGTGTATAATTTCCGATTGCGTTGCAAAGACATTTCACTGCATGTTTGTATGTACGTATGTATATGTATGTGATGAATAATCCTGTTGAATCTTGAATCTTCAATCTTCAATCTTGAATCTGGAATCCTGAATGCCATCTATTTTCTGAGGTGCACCAGCCTCTTTTCCGGCAAAACATCCCGACAACATGATGCTGCCGCGCCCATGCTTAACAGTTGGGATGGTGTTCTTGGATGAAAAGCCTCACCCTTTTTCCTCCATACAGGATCATGCATTGATCATTGTGGCCAAATAGTTCAAGTATTGTTTCATCTGACCAGAGAACACTGCTACAAAAGGCCAGGTCTTGATCACCTACAAACTCCATTCTAGCTTTTTTTATGCCAGTCTTGGAGTAGGGACTTCTTACTTGGGCGGGAGCCTTTCAGGCCATGGCAATGTAGGATTCTCTAAATGGTGAATGTAGATACTTTGGTACCTGATGCCTCCAACCCCTTCACCAGCTCCTTTGTTGTTATCTTGGGGTTCAGTTGAACCTTTCGGACCAAAGTTCATTCAGCCCTGGGAGTTAATTTGTGCCTCCTTCCTGAACAATTCAGAGTCTGTGGTCCCAAGATTTTTATATTTGCATACAATTGTTTGTACAGATGCTTGTGGTAGCTCAGGTGTTTGGAAATTTGCTCCTAAGGAGGAATCGGACTTGTGGAGGTCCACAATTATTTTTCTGAGGTCTTGGCTGAGATGGCTTGGATTTTCTCATGGTATCAAGGGAGGGTATAATTATGACAATTCGCCAATCAGAAGGTTCTAGAAAGTCATTACATCAATTTCTGGAATCTTCCAGACTGTGCATGACAGTCAACTTGGCATGTGTGAACTTTTGACCAGCTGGAATTGTGATATAGTGAATTAAAGCTGAAATCTGTCTGTAATTGATTGTTTTAAAATAAGATCTGATGTGAACAAAGTAGATACCCTAATTAACGTGCCAACATGTAACGTTCCAAGATGTATGGTAACATGAAATGTGTGGAATTTGTTGTGAAGTTGTGGAGTTAGACTCGGTGTATGTCAACTTTTGGCCTCAACTGTAGATATATAGATGGATAGATGGATGGATAGATAGATAGATAGATAGATACTTGGATTGTAAAGCTCTTATTTTTGTGTAATGCATCACGATGGTGCTCTCAATCAAGCAATAATAAAAAATAATTTAACTTCTCATTCTACACCAAATAACCGTGTCTTACTTACCACTGTGCTTGCCAGGTGCTCAGATCTTGAAACTCCACTTGAAATACATAAATAATGGACACTGGCTCTTGTGGTGCAAGATCTGTTTCTAGTCACTAGGTTTGACTCTTGATTCTGACTGAGATTTGGCCATTAACAAACCATTCAGTAAAGAGTAAAGAGTTGAGAAACACTGGTGTACAGCCAGCGCCCTCCCCTTTAGCCCGCTTCTTTATTAAGTTGTGAACATGGACCTCAAACCACTCACAAGTCACGAACCCGAACCCTACTCTCACTCATAGTAGACTTCCGGGTGCCTTTTAATGATCCGGGAGTTCCACACAAAGTGTTCTAGCGAAATAAAGCAGCTTATCCTTCACCTGAAAGGATTGGTGGGCAGGCTGACATTCTGGAAAGGGGCGTCGGTGAGGATGTTAAAGGACAGAAAGGGCAGGGAGATGAAACAGGCCACCAGCCACGTCAGCCCCATGGCAAAGTACGAGTGTCCGGCGGCGGGGGACCAGCCTGTGGGGTGGAGGATCAGCTGGTGGCGCTCCAGAGCGATCAGCACCAGGGAGAAGATAGACACTGTCACTGACATGCATTGAACAAACGGAGTCGCCTGACAGACACAGAAAGGGGGAGAATAACACAAGAGAAACCAACATTTCCATCGGTTTACATACTCATCAACCAATGAATATTAATGTAGACGGTTGCGTATTTACACACTATAGAAACATTGACACCTGTCAATTGTGCTGTGATGCGGTGCCACTTGAGTCAGCACTGTTACGAATGATACACAGTATATGACTGATCATATTTCTGACAAACAACTATTAGATTTACCTTACAATGACCTTTACTTATTTTGCATCTTATTTTGAGTTTTGGGTCTGGTCTCTACTGCTCATCACTCCTGGCGAGGTGTACGGCAAACATAGGCGTACTTAGTGCGCTAGAAATATAGCAGTGATGAGCTTGAATCCCCCAATTGGATAGAAGAGTAGAGCCCAGCAGGTGGATGGAGAGGAGGTTAAATAGGCTGGCCCATAAGGGCCGTTGAAGGCTGTGGCGCAGTCGAGTTGACAGACAGAGACAGAACTAGGTCTGCAAGCTAAGCTTCATATACTGTAGATACAGTATAGAGTGTATATATTAGGGGCTGTCAAGCGAATTAAAATAATGAATCCCAATAAATCACTTTTAATCGCAATTTCTAAATGTACGCAAATTTGCAGGAAAGCAGTGTATTTAGTTATAGCCATGCTATGATTTATATGTATGTATATGTTTACAGTATGCATATGTGTGTGTATATGAATAAATACAAATAAATAAATACATATATTAGTGTAGTATATGTAGTGTGTGTGGGGGTTTTGTCCATTTACCTTGCACAGGGCCTCTCCCAGCACCCAGCGATCCATCAGTGTGTAGATGACGGTAACCGGCAGACACACTAGACACATGAGGATGTCGGAGCAGGAGAGGTTAGCGATCAGAATGTTGGTGACATTACGGAGCTCCTGTTGGCGGGCGATGATGAACACCAAGCCTGCGTTGCCTAGCAACCCGATTGCTATCACGGTACTGTAAGCCACGATGAGGAAAGTGGCTCCGCCCACCGAGGGTGGGCAATGAGTGTTCTCTGGCCAATCTGAAGCCCCCCAGCCGCCAGTGGGCACGCTGCTGTTGTTTGACATGGCCAGAATATGTCAGAGGAGGCAGGGGGGCGGGCGGAAAGCTCAGGAAGAGAGAGATCAAGAGACTTCAGGAAGAGGGTCTGTCAGGGAGTAGAGCTGGGGAGTACCGAGGCTCTCGTTAAAAGATCTCTCTCAAAGTGCCTCGCGTGACGGCAGTCAAAATGGTAAGAGTAAGGAGGTGGAGGACTGACATTAAATAGGGAGAGAGCGAGCAGGTGATCAGGCGGAGAGAGATGACGCTAATAGTGTGCGGCTCCAAATTACTTTGTTCCTCAGACCTTTGGATGGATGATTCTGGGGCTGGTGGTGAGAAAGAACAATGGGGGGGGGGGGGGGCGATGGGCCAGATAACCAAGAAGAAAAAGGTTGCTCAGGTGTTTTGTTTTCCTTTAAAGCCCAGTTGCCACTTCTCCTCAGACAAATGTGCCTTAGAGCCCTGCAGGATCCAAGATTGTTCCTCAATCTTCCCCCTGCGAACAACAGAAAATAAAGACACAAGCCACGGTGAGAAATGCGCAAGACGGCTTCCGAATGGCGGACTGGATGTGTTAATAGACTACACGTTGGTTTCTCTTGTATATCTTCAATTTGAGTATACTTCAATTATTTTTTATTTGAGATTCGATTCAACTAATTGTCATTGGACAAGTACAAATACTGCGGCAACGAAATGCATTTCTCTGCATTTTACCATCCTAGTAACTCACGTTTCTAGGAGCAGTGGGCTGCCTTACTGTGGCGCTCAGGGAGCAGTTAGGGGGCTAACAGCAGCTATCAGCAGCCTGACCCACTATCCCCAAGTATTATTCGCACTCATCTTCCTGGGGAGGATTAGACCTGATTATACAGCCTCCCCCACCAGGTACAGTATGAACATTAGGATCAGTAAAGAAGACTATCTAAAGTCAGCTGAGAAATGACAAAAACAGGGCTCCCGGGGGTTATTACATGTTATTACATTATTACATGCATGCTGACTCACTAGCACGATATCCTCCAACTCATCGAATAGTGCCCCCCGCCACATTGCCCCTTTGTTTTTTGGGTTTGGGGCGTTTCCACACACACTACACACCAACACTTTTCCTAAATCCATTTCTCAGTTGTGAAGCAGCGGACTACCACCAGGCCAGAGTCATCGCTCAACCAGACAGACCTTACAGACTGTTTAGGCACCACCTCATTTATTAGACGTATTCTTATCTTTCTTTTCCTCTTCCCCTGCCATTTTCTATAAAAAAAAAAACGAAACTAAATCGTAAATGTTGGAAGCTAAATGTCTTCTTTTTCTTTCCACAGGTGAAAATAATGTAAGGCGTGGCCTAGAAACACAGAAAAGCCTTGGCTTTGAGGATAAATATGATGTCATGTCTGCATTGCTCCCAAGGCTCTCAAGTATCTGTTGAGGCTAATGCCTTCCTAATGCCACTATTACAAGCAGAACAGGAGAGCAATTGAATGGAGATAGATCACAAGACGGATGAATTTGGGGTTGTGTTCTCCAAAAAAATGTTTTATCTTCAGAACCATGCGTCCCTGGAGAGGGATGCCTAAAAAACACATTTTCGAACAAATCCTCATATATCCATTTAAAAATATCATTGTTACCTGGAGACAGTCCGATTTGGAATGCGGTTTATAGCAGAGGAAATGCTGTCTTCAGCATAAAAATGGTTATTACAAAGCTGAGTTGGGAAGGAAATGTACCTATTTGCATGTAACGTGAATAGCAATAGGCCAAGTATAGAGCCCTGTGGGACACTTTTACCAAGCTCGACCTAGTTTAATAGTCTGGAAAACAGTTCCTCCAGAGAAGTAAACAGAAACTTTAAAACTGATCAAAATGCTATTCATGATATATATTTTCAAAGGCCTTAGAAACATCAACCATGTGTAGTTTAGTGTCATAAATATCGAACACCTACACACAGGAGTGGAGCCCTTGTCATGACATGTTTTCCATCTGCTCCAGGTTTGTTCCACCTTGCCCATTCCCATCGAAACTGGTACTTTTCAACCCTATCACCTGTGTCTCTCTGTCGGAGGGTGCTGAAAATGCGACTCGGAGCAGATGGACAGCATGTCATGACAAGGGCTCCTCTCCTGTGTGTGTGGGGGGTGGGGGTTTTACCTGTTGCTCATTAGACCAAACAACACGCAACCGGTGTTCAGCCACACTGATCCTGGGCCCAGTTCCCTAGACCCAGGACAGGTGTGACTGCTCAAACCACACCATCCCCACACCACAGTATTATAATGATATGTAATATAATATATATATATATACGTATATATATATATATATATATATACGTATATATATATATATATATATATATATATATATATATATATATATATATATATATATATATATATATATAATTTAAAAAGTAATTTCCCCCTGGGATTATTAAAGTATTTCTGATTCTGATTCTGATTCTGATTCTGATATATATATATATATATATATATATACAGTGGGGCAAAAAAGTATTTAGTCAGCCACCAATTGTGCAAGTTCTCCCACTTAAAAAGATGAGAGAGGCCTGTAATTTTCATCATAGCTACACTTTGACTATGAGAGACAGAATGGGGGGGGGAAAGAATCCAGGAAATCACATTGTAGGATTTTTAATTAATTAATTGGTAAATTCCTCGGTAAAATAAGTATGTGGTCACCTACAAACAAGCAAGATTTCTGGCTTTCACAGACCTGTAACTTTTTCTTTAAGAGGCTCCTCTGTCCTCCACTCCTTACCTGTATTAATGCACCTGTTTGAACTCGTTATCAGTATAAAAGACACCTGTCCACAACCTCAAACAGTCACACTCCAAACTCACTATGGCCAAGACCAAAGAGCTGTCAAAGGACACCAGAAACAAAATTGTAGACCTGCACCAGGCTGGGAAGACTGAATCTGCAATAGGTAAGCAGCTTGTTGTGAAGAAATCAACTGTGGGAGCAATTATTAGAAAATGGAAGACATACAAGACCACTGATAATCTCCCTTGATCTGGGGCTCCATACAAGATCTCACCCCGTGGGGTCAAAATGATCACAAGAACGGTGAGCAAACATCCCAGAAGCACACGGGGGGACCTAGTGAATGACCTGCAGAGAGCTGGGACCAAAGTAACAAAGGCTACCATCAGTAACACACTACGCTGCCAGGGACTCAAATCCTGCAGTGCCAGACGTGTCCCCCTGCTTAAGCCAGTACATGTCCAGGCCCGTCTGAAGTTTGCTAGAGAGCATTTGGATGATCCAGAAAAGGATTGGGAGAATGTCATATGGTCAGATGAAACCAAAATGGAACTTTTTGCTAAAAACTCAACTTGTCGTGTTTGGAGGAGAAAGAAAGCTGAGTTGCATCCAAAGAACAGCATACCTACTGTGAAGCATGGGGGTGGAAACATCATGCTTTGGGGCTGTTTTTCTGCAAAGGGACCAGGACGACTGATCCGTGTAAAGGAAAGAATGAATGGGGCCATGTATCGTGAGATTTTGAGAGAAAACCTCCTTCCATCAGCAAGGGCATTGAAGATGAAACGTGGCTGGGTCTTTCAGCATGACAATGATCCCAAACACACCGAACTTTTGCTATTGACCAAATACTTATTTTCCACCATAATTTGCAAATAAATTCTTTAAAAATCAGACAAAGATTTTCTGGATTTTTTTTTCATTCTGTCTCTCATAGTTGAGGTATACCTATGATGAAAATAACAGGCCTCTCTCATCTTTTTAAGTGGGAGAACTTGCACAATTGGTGGCTGACTAAATACTTTTTTGCCCCACTGTATATATATATATATATGACCCATAAGGCAAATTAGAACTCACTGTTCTATAAATAAATACATATTGAATTATTTTTCACCCAACAGATATATTTAGAAGGGTTATTTTAAAAGCATGATTATCTTTTAATATTCCCAACACACTACAGGAGAGCATGCATATGCAGCCACCCAAACACACACACGCACACACACACACACACACACACACAGACACACACACAAATAAGCACTTTCAAACAGTGGAAGTCAGGCTGCAGGAGATCAAACGAGATACTCATCAATAATTAAATCCCTTAAATGATTGCATTTTTATAGAAGTATTACCACACACCAATCACAATATTGAGACAATCTGGGCCTCCCTCCATCCTAGATGTTGTGGCACACCTTGCGCCCCTTTCATAAACAGTCTTTACTGGACCTTGACGAAGAAGAATGAGGGAGATGCAGTGATATAGGGGCACACATGATAAGGGAGGGGTTGTTATTTCGTCACTGGGCAAATGTTTATCAACTGAAAGTATGGGATCTTTCAGATGTCATGGGAAAGTATGTTACTGCAACAAAGGAACCGCTTAAATATTCTTCCATGGGAGTCGGCCTCTCTCTCTCTCTCTCTCTCTCTCTCTCTCTTTCTCTCTAGAGCTAATAAGTAGAGGCCCAGTGGAGCGAGCAGCATCGTTTCATCAATCTCTCCTTCGTTCATGGTCAAAAAGAACCTTTCAGAAGAGCAAGGGAAGAGTCATTGCAAAATAGATTGTACAGTATATATATACACTGTATATATACAGCATATATATACATTTTATATTTATTAATTTGGGATTTCAAATGATTAATATAATTAATCACAATTAATTCCATGATATCGGTATGATTAATTACAAATTGTACATGTACTCAAATTTGTTTGTTATGTTCTATGAGCCTCCTAACTGCAGTAGGAAGAGTAAGAACTAAAATTGCTGATTCTGAAAAAAACCCGGAAATCTCATCAAATGTCATAAAGGCTTGTAATCATTATTATCATGTCCACATTGAATGCATCTCAGTAGGTGAAAATTGGAACATATTGTGCATATATTTAAATTGTCTATATATATATATATGTATTGAAAAAATGTAACATTTATTTAACATTTCCACAATATTATTATATATTCCAATATAACTCCATCTTGAAAGACACAGCTATGCTTCCACACACATTTGGCCTTGTAAAGTATGACATGAAACCACCACTATGATATGAAACTTAGACTAGAAAAAACATTGAAAATAAAATGCAGATTATGATGTGCAGAGTATGAAAACCGAATAACTGTGGATTGTTGTTTATGGTATGATATCAAATCAAATGAATCGCTGATCTGTGTGTGTGTATATATATATATATATATATATACACAGTATATATATATATACACCGATGAGCCACTACATTGAAACCACTAAAGTGAATAACATTGCATATCTTGTTCCATTGACATCTGTCAAGGGG
>NC_137204.1:11201273-11311273 GCF_960531495.2 Zeus faber
CATACTCACACACACTTGTCCTTACAAGTGTGCTCTATTACGTATGTATGATCCCTCAGGGAGCAGAGAAGGGAAGCTCAACTATTGTTTTTTTTTTTGTTTGTTCTCTTTGCTTTATCTCCTATTATCTCTCAGAAGTGATACTCGACAATAACACCTACTGGTACGAGGACTGTGAGCCATAGTTACTTCAAGTGACTCCCCTTTTAAGGCGTTTGTCTGATCTTTGATATACTTCTCAGATCTCTTGTGTAATGGGCTGCAGAATTATATTAATATTCAAATAATATTATATATAAGGATATTATATGATAATTTATTATGAAATATTATTATAAAATTGTATAATATTATATTACATAATTATATGGTTTTATATATATATAATATATTATATTATAAAATATGACATTATAATACAATTTATCTATTATAGTATTATAAAAAATATTATAAAATATTATTATAAAATAATAATATTTTTTGCATTTAGCATTACTAGCATTCTATCTCTTTATGTATAATAATCTTTGTTTCACAATATTAAAATAATTATTAGCAATTAATATTGGCCCGCCATGAGCCACCAGAACAGCTTCAATGCTCCTTGACATAGATTCTATAAGTGTCTGGAACTGTACTGCAAGGATGGAACACTATTCTTCCATAAGATATTCAAGATATTCCCTCATTTGTTATCCAACACGTCGGTCCAAAACCTCCCTCCTTGAGATCTGGTGGCTGGGAAGGCCATCGTGTATGATTTATACCCTTTTTCATACTTGGATGGAGGGGCATTGTCCGACTCCCATCAGGACACAGAAATGTTTCATCATAGGATAAAGGTGATCACTCAGAATAACTTTGGATTGATTTGCCGTGACCCTTCCCTCTGAGACAGGGGAAAGGCAACCTGCGGCTCTTCAACAAGCTCCCCACTCCTGCCCTGGCTATGGCAAGATAAAGCAAATAAAGTATTGTCATTTTGTGGTGTTTAAATATGTTGTTATCATAAAAACTTGTACGCCAAACAAAGAAAATGTCAATATATAAATCAATTTCGTCCGCCAGAAAGGGTGCATCTGGGTTTCTAGGTTACTACGCCCTGCCCTGTTGTCAGTTTCCCTACAGTATGCACTTCATATTGATCAAATATCCTGCAGGTCATTAACATCAACATCAACAGTGATACCTTTTGGTGAAATATGAAGTGAAAACAGACAGAGCTTGTTCGGGCAACAACCACACACCACACACACACACACACACACACACACACACACACACACACACACACACACACACACACAGACCGGACCCCCTCACGTAGGGGTCCTGCATCTGGCTTGCAGCATTCTCTTCATGTATTCACCCACTCTGGAGAATATGATGAAGGATGACTCATCTGCCCATATCACTTGTTTGCACGTCTCTGTAGACCAACCCTACTATCAGGGGCATCACTATTTTTTTTAACTGCAAAAATCGGTCTTGATACACTAGTGTTGGGCCAGCGGTCAGATTCTGGCTGGGTATGTAAATTGCCTCCGCGGTTCTATGCTACATTTTTCGTCGGTGGACGCGGGCGTGTCCCCATGTGCATGTCTTGCGTGTGCACTTGAAAAATTGCCGACTGAATGAGCAAGCGGCAGTCCATAAAAATGAAACGCCAACAGCAGCAGTTAAATTGAATGTCTTTCTTTGGAGGGGGGATGAAATGAAAGAAGGGGAATGTGAGTTGGTGGATTTGAAGGCTGTTCAGTAAATAAGCCCAGGGTAATCATATTTTCTCTCTGGACCTGTTGATTTCAGGCTAACGAAGACTGAGCCAACATCCATACACTCTTGCTAGTAAACGTTGTTTCTATAACGTTTTTTTTTTTTTTACCTGTGCTGTCAGCATGCTGGCCAGACAACACAGCAGTGCATTGCACTGCTGCCTCACATCAAGAAGGTCCTGGGTTAGATTCCCACCTGGGGTGCTGTTGGCTCAATGCTCCAGCGGGTTACCAAATAGGAGCCTTTCTGTGTGGAGTTTGCATGTTCTCCCTGTGCTCACATGGGGTCTCCTCCACCTAAAGTCAGTAAGGACCCCCACCAAAAACATGCACACATCATCGTCTGACCAGCGAAGGACACTTGGTACCAGGTCCCCGGGCGCGTCGACAAATGCTGCCCACTGCTTCTGGCTGCCCCCAAAGAGGAAGGACAAGCCAGGATGGGTCAAATGCAGAGGCACATTTCACCGGCCACCATCCAAAGCATGTGTGTGTGTGTGTGTATGCATGTGTTGTAGTGTGGTGTGTTGCGTGACAATTAAAGATTCTTCTTCTTAATACCACTCTTCATTTAGTCTTTAATGACAAGAGCACAGTTTTTGGTTACACAGAACCGCCACCAATCCCCCTCTTTGGAGACCCATCTTACCATGTTTTGGTGTTTAAACAACTAATCACTACTCCAAGAGGGAGAGAATAACCACGGGT
The DNA here is from genome assembly GCF_960531495.2 of Zeus faber. Lineage (NCBI taxonomy): Eukaryota > Metazoa > Chordata > Actinopteri > Zeiformes > Zeidae > Zeus > Zeus faber. Next base: position 11,203,760 of record NC_137204.1, read on the forward strand.
GAGACAAATAAACATAGAACCAAACAACAACACGTACATGGAAAATCATAAACATAGAAACAAACAACAACATGTACATGAGAAAACATAAACATAGAAACATCAGATGACAACATGTATTGAGAAAACAGAGTTTGAATCAAATTAAAGTTGAATTAAGTCCAGGGAACTGGAACAACAATTTGTCAAGTGGCCTCTTCCTGTCATAGTTATGGCAGTAAATGAGGGAGAAAAGGAGAAGGATGTAATCAGAAGGATGTTGGGGGTGTGTTCAAAGCAGGTGCTGCTGGTGTGTGTGTGCCTGTGATGAGTCCCACATACAGCCAGATACTGTATGTGGCCCCCTCACCAACGGGTTGTTACCATTACTAACGTTGGCTGGCGATATATATATATATATATATATATATATATATATATATATATATATATATATATATATATATATATATATATATTTCTTTTTTTTTCTTAGCTGTTATAATGATATATAAAGACGGGCACACTCACGATGCAAGATCACGATCTAGTATACATACAGTATATCTATATTTTATATATCTATTTATTTTAATTATTTATATATATACAAAATATGTAGAAAAACATGTATGCATAAATGAATAATGAGTAAATTTAATTGTTCCAATTGTGATAAGTCTGCTTTTGCTTTTTGGCTTTCCCGTTCAGTTGTCTAAGCAATAACAGACAATGGGCAACAAAATCAAAGAAGCCCAGCTGCGGCCCTTACATGTGCAAATGTGCTTGCATATTCATTTGATGAAGCCAACGGAAAATCCCGTTTCATGCACGCTCACAATCTAATCGGGGACGTATTCAGAAGGAACCTTTCTAGATGATTTTTCTTCATTGAAATGGTTATTACGGTTATTATTTACTTATTCCCCTGATGTAATTTTTTTCCTCAAGCGCTAACAGTCACTTTTGAAGTGAAGTATGTATATATATTTTTTTGCAAATATGTCTTCTCTGGGTAAGATGACTCAACATGCCATTAGCCTTTGGGTGGGGGGGGGCTGTGCCATTTTACATTTTTTCCCTTTTCACCCTTCCCCTGAGAGCAAGAGTGACGTCCTTGCTTTTTTCTCTGTGTCGACGGAAAAATTGCCCTCAGATGGAAACTCATGTTCAAGCTCCACCAATGGATTGATTTTGCCCAAAGCGCCTTAGAAAAAATAAATGCAGGGGATGACTCCATCGGTGGAGTTGGCATCAGTGGGCTCATTCTGACGGCTGGGGACAGCAGAGCCTTTTGGCTGCCCACTTGGACCATAAACCACCTTTAGTTCTCAACAAAACACAGTACATTGCTTATTTTTTCAACCACGGTCTTGCTGAAGCCATCGTTTGTAACAGTCATATGGCACAACCACCGTGTGCACTTCACTATTGAGAAACTTAAACTAGTTTTGCAAACGGCACGTCATCACAACATCTCACATCCTCCCTGCTGCTGGGATTCATCAATACAACCTGGCAACCCAAAAGCAGCATCAGTGCATCGGTTCCTCTCTCGCTGGCACTAGCCAGGAGAGGAGTGATCGTTTCAGGAAGAAAAAGGGTCGTGTTGTAAAGAAAAAAACAAACAATTTTAAATTCAATAGCATGGAGTGTGAGATGAGTTTATTATTCTTTGCACATTAGCCACGCTTGCCAACTCTGAGATTCATTTATTTTGTGAAGAAATATCCCGATTTTTTTCATATCTCACAGTTGGCAGGCATGGCTGCTGCTGTCGACCAACTGGACACAAACAAGTGCAAAGATGAGCCCATCTGTCGGACGCTTTTGAAAGAGTTCCCTCAGAGATCAGGGGATTATTTTGTCCAGCCCTGCATGGCACAGGCACATGCACATTCACGGATGGTTGAAATATTCCATTTCACACAGCATTCTGTGTGGTCACTCAAGTCGCTCCGGTCAGAGGTCACTAGACTCAAGCACAATAACTAGGCCCACCTGGCAGTACCCATTGTTGTTTGGTTTAAAAGTACATTACGTTATATTTTGCATTTTTATTTTTATAAACCAGAGGGAAGTTTCATAATATGCTGTACCGTACAAGTGGAGCATTATTAAATGTAAATATATTTATTTAGTCTTGCTATGCCAATTTTCATTTATGTAGTGTATATTTATATATTTTATATATATATACACATTTTAAAATATCTACACATTTTTGTATTTTAATATATTTTTTTATATTTATGTTTAGATAAATAATAATTAGTGGTCCACCTTGCTTGGTTATTGCTCGGATTTGTATTATTATTCATCTTCTTGGCATTTTTTGGCCCAACCCATTGACATGGTTGAGGTCTAGTTGTAACCGGTACATATCAGACATCTTGTGGTGCAAGTTTTATCCACATCGATCTACATTTCGAGCAGGAATTATTGAAAAACCGTTGCAAATTTACTAGAAGTTGAAGAACGTTAGCATACCTTGATTAGTTTGTGGAGTGGGGTGCTCTGGTGTGGGGTTGGTGTGGTTTGAGCAGGCACAGGATCGGAGTGGCTGCATACCTGTTGCTCGTTGGTTGGTCTAACGGGCAACAGGTAAAACGCCCATCCCCACACACACACAGGAGAGGAGTCCTTGTCATGACATGTTCATCTGCTCCTGGGCTTATTCCAACTAGCTCACTCTCTACAATAAGCTGTGTCTGAAACCCCGTCGTCTGTGTCTCTGTGTCGGAGGGCACTGAAAACGCCCGGCATGTGGCAGGCAGAACTGCCACGCTGGCAGCTGAAAAGGGACTCTCCGGCACCCAGCCCCAGCCCTCTCCCAACAGGCAGCAGCGGCACCAAGGGTGTCCGGAGGAGGACCGGGGTAGACGCAGCTGCAGCAACTGCCGCGGGTAACCCCTGGCATCTAGCGGCTCCGCCCAGCAGCCACCACCGGGACCATGCAGCAAGTCAGGCAGCCCCACCAAGCAGCCCCCGCAACAGCCAAGCCCGGCCATGCCTCCACCAGCCAGCACAGCAGGAGTGGAGGACTAGGCTTCCGCCAGGTGTCTGGCCTCAGTTTGGTGTCGGGGTATGTGGTGTGGGGATGGTGGGGTTTGAGCAGCCACACCCGTCCTGGGTCGAGGTAATTGGGGCCCAGGAACAGAGTGGCTGCATACCCGTTGCTTGTTGATTGGTCTAGCGAGCAACAGGTAAAACCCCCATCCCCACACACACTCAGGAGAGGAGCCCTTGTCATGACACGTGTCCATCTGCTCCTGGGCTGATTCCATCCAGCCCCCTCTCTACAATAAACGTGTGTTTTCTCAACCCCACCGTCTGTGTCTCTGTGCCGGAGGGCCCTGAATACGCCAATTTGGGTGGGGTGCCACAGGCGAAACTGCCACAGGCGCTTTGTGACATCATAAACGTGATGTAAGTCCAGGGTTCTCTGGGTGCTCGTTCACATTCGGAGAGTTGCGCTGTGTAGACCTGCTTGCTTTGCGTAGTAGTTACTCGTGTTCAGATGATGGACCAGAGGAGCTGAAGCGGCGTTCTATGTAAACTCAGAAAATTGTATCTTTTGCTGTGTTTGTGAGAACCTTTTGCCACTGCTTTACCCTGAAATGACCTAGTGCATATTCATTGTAATTTATCACAGACTTTTCACTACCTTTATAGGTTGTGTCGTGCATCGTTTAGGTTTTTCTTAATTGTTCGTATGACACGCATGTCTTTTTATCATATAATCTGGCTCCATATATACACAAACCCAACCACATATTCACATGCGTGCACACATACACACACACGCACCCCCCCCCCCCCCCCCACACACACACACACACGCACACATGCACGCACGCACACAAATGTCACCACAATCCAGGTAAATGCCACGGTCATTCAATGGAACGCCCCCCTCGCTCTCTTGAAGCAGCCGAGTCTTTTTCTCCCTCCATGACTCCTTTTCACTCTATAATGGCCCTTGCGGTTGCAATTTCTAGGATCATTAAAATGCTGCAGCTATACGGCGCAGGATGTCAGCACGTTTAAAATCCATTCCAGCGCCTGTAGCTATAGCAAACTATTGAGTTTTCTACCGGTGTATTGAATGATGGCAACGCTGCTACTATCGATACATGGTTTTTAAGGGACTTAGGGGGTCCCTGGTTTGTTTCTCTGTCCACAAAGGGATCCTTGGGCTGTATGTGATGTGATGTGATGTAGAGGAGTCAATGAACATGTCTGCCTCATCCTCTCTCTCTCTCCCTCTCTCTCCTCATCTCCTCCAAGGCTCATTTGGGAGGAATGACTCTTGTCCAATTCGTCTTTTGTCGACGCTGTCGCTGGGAGGGCAGAATAACCGAATTAATCAAGGAGTCTGTTCATAAGGTGTGTGTGTGTGTGTGTGTGTGTGTGTGTCTGTGTGTGTGTGTGTGTGTGTGCATGTGACTCACAAGCGTTGGAATGGTCGTCAGAATTTGATGAATATTAGCGGCGAAAGGTTCGACTCCGCTTTCGGAGTTGGCTCTTGACGAAGTCGCTCGGTACAAACAAAGAGCCGTTCCATTTCCCCGCCCCTCGGTCGTCTGATTCCGTTGGCGTGACGCACGGCGAGCGAGGGAGGACGTCCTGTGAACGACGAATGAGAGTCAGAAGAGTCAGTTTGACTCTTGACCGGAATCCTTTTTATTCTGTCGTAATCATTTATTTCAGTGGAATGCAAAGTGTAAAATCACTCCGGGCATTTGTATTATTTAAAATGCCTTGGCCTGCTTTGCCTCGGACTTTTAATCTCGTCCTGGGTGATTATTTTCAGTTTGCGAGTTCAAGTCCATTCACTCTTTGGGCGGAGTGACTCCCAGCTCCTGAGATATTTAAAAGACGTGTTGGCAAGGAACGTATCGGTTTGCGAATCCTACATCACTAAGGAATTCTACACGGCCGTTGCTTCCCTTTGGTACTGTGCAAAATGTATGCTGGTGTCTGCACATGTCTGTACATGCACATGTGCATTTTTGCATGGCCACTTCAGTCCTAATTGGAATAATCATTATGCAAAAATCTTCTTTGGTCGACTCAGAAGCTCCATGTGCGGATGGGGTCTTGATAGTGCTCCTGGGAATTTATGCCGGGGCGAAGTAATCGCTGGAGGAATATCGAGGCCGGGCTCCTCATTCCTCCCCCATTTACTACCAGGGCTGTAATACTTGAGTCTGGAGCCCGGAGTCTCTTTTCTCATCATTTTTAAACATTCAGTCTAGTTTTGCACTCGACAGTGTATTGATTCCGACTTCACTCTCAGACAGTGCAGACTCAATGGATCACTTTCAGTTCAGAACTTGAAATAACATAAATGAAGAGGGCTAATAGCAGCCTCGTTTGCATTGTTCTTGTGCTGACGTCTTCACCCGAGTGTCCTCGCCGCTGGCCTTGAGTTAAGAGTATATATGTTTAAATCTCATCTTTAAAAAAATAATTGTTCAAATTATGATTTATTATTTATTTTTATTATTATATTATTTATTATTTATTATTTATTATTAATTAATTATTATGATTAATTATTAATGGCCACTCTATTGAGATTAATTAAGATGAGACATATGTCTTCATGTTAGAACCATTGCTGTTAAATAATACATGATTTGGTAGTGTTGCGTCCGGTTTCCCTTAAGGAATAAACAGAGTAATTGGCAAATATGGGTTGTGACATTTACTGCCAACCTCACACACGATCACACACACACACACACACCACCAATTAGTGGGTAATTACTACTTTATTTAACATTCTTCTGAGGAGGGAAAAAAAATTATCAAATGTATATATATATATAAATAAAAACAGAACCAACAGTGCGATAAAAAAAATCATATTGTAAATTGTATGAAACCAACATTTCAATTGATGTTTTCATCGTGTAGAACTTGAAGGTGATTTAACAATAATTGACATATCAACAGTTAAACTGTCATCATTTTGTTTTTATTTAACTATTTGTTTTGTTATATCAACACTACTGATAGCTCTATGTTTTATTATAATGGGTCTTATGGCCATTTTCTAGTTTGTTCCGCATTATTTGAGTGTTTTGGCATCAAAGCGAACTGTCCAAAAATGAACTGTGTGTCAGAATCCGAAATACAATCTGATCCTCCTGCGGCCAAATACATTTTTATATACAGAGGAAGTGATCGTGGTGAGGATTGGTGCATTGCTATTGCAGCCACATAATTTGTGTAAAAATAAAGCCAAATATACGAAAATATCCCAAAATAAAGAACAGAAATAGCCAATTAAAAAAAATAAAAGTGTGATTCCATAATGCACAGGATAAATTATAGGTATATACTGTAGGTATGAACTATTACGATGTAATTACTCAATTATTATAGTGTCTACAATTTTATTAGAATATTATTTCAATCTGTACAATTTTCATACATCTTTTTAACACTATTACCAGTTAGGGGTGTTCATTGGCCTGCCCCTGTCATGCAAGGTAGACGGGGGCGTGGGGGCTTAGTAGGTTTGCATGTCATTTCTTGACATACAAATCAATAACACCTGCTATCTGTCATCATTACACCGTTGTGATGCCTTTATTTTTTCGCTCTGTCTCGCTCACGGACAAGAATCGTCTGTTTTATTGATGCCGAGCCTGAACTTCCATTTCTCTCAGGTTTCTTATCTCTGTTGTGTAAGGGGGTTGGGTTGGGGTTGGATACATGCACACACACACACACGCACGCACGCACGCACGCACGCACGCACGCACACGCGCTAGTGCTCTTTTTGGCGCTGAAGCCGCCTCTCTGATTGGAGGATCAAAGTTAGAATTTGACAGCAAAAAAAAAAAAAACTGTTGTCATGGAAACTGTGTCAGTGTGGCGTGGTAATTGCAAGCAACGGCACAACAGAAGTGCTAATCAGCGAAACTTGTTTTTGCTCCAAGTATGATGAGAAAGTGGTGCTCTATCTGTGTGTGTGTGTGTGTGTGTGTGTGTGTGTGTGTGTGTGTGTGTGTGTGTGTGTGTGTGTGTGTGTGTGTGTGTGTGTATGCACGTGTGTGTATGTGTGTGTGTGTGCGTGCATGTGTGCGCATATTCATGTGTTTTTAATCAACAGAATAGCGTGTAGGCTAAATTGCCTTATCATATCGAGCCAACAACATTGTCAATTTAAGGTTTTGATATCTTGTTATTTGTAGATTAAAAAATCCCTTGTTTTATACAAGCCTGAATTAATAACATTACATGTAACAACCATACCACAGTGTGCACAGTCCCTCGTATATAAAAGATAAAGGATTTGCTGATGAGCACGCTTTCTCATAAAAATATTAATATATTGATACATCAAGAGAATCTTTGATTAATAACACATTGTTATTGATCCATATATGATATTTAAAATCAGTGTGATGTGTGAAAGAGAATATATGAGAATGTGAAATAGGCTCTATGAATCAATAGTTGCTCCGCCGCTGAACTGCTGTTCATTTAACTGCCCAGTTTTGTGCTACTTTGATTCTGCTGTGATCAAAGTGTGGGATAACAAGCCCTAAAACCCAGAGAGCATCCAAAACCGGTCCATAAGCTGCTGTGCTGAGCAATCTGGTGCACGAATACAGAAGGACCTTACATCATCTCACTGCATTGATCTCATGGCTCACGAGGAGACGGTATAAGTAGAAACTAATGATGAAAGGTTTGACTCTTTTTCAGATTCCGTTCTTGACCAGACGCTCGGTAAAAAAAAAAAAAAAAAAAAAAGTAGTTTGATTTTGCAACTCTTCGTTCGTTCGATTTCTTTTTTCGCCTTGGGCTTTCGTGTAGTCCACAGTTACTGTTTTCACTTTGTGAGTGGAAGATTCACTCGACTCCTGAGTAATTTAAAAAGATTTGCTCGGCTTGCTTTGATCGTTACGGACACCCAGCTGTATGGCAGTGATCACAAGCTTCGGAGCCTCATGTATATGGTCCTCCATGAGAGTGGTGGGTGGCGAAATAACAATGAAAAGAGGCTTCTTGCTCGGGATCTTCTTTCGTCACTGGGCAAGCTGATAAATCAAGCTCTTTCCGAAAATCTAGTCGGAAGAACAGCGAAAATGTCGTTTCCTCCAATAAAATCAAACAGTGCACACTTTTGCTTTTTATTGCTGCTATAACGTCTATTTCTGCTAAAAACTGATGCTATGGCTGCATCGGCATGGTCGTCGGAGGGAGCCGCCATTGTTGTTGCTCTGTAATGCAGCACGATCTGTACCGCGTCACCAACTCCCACGTCACCTAAAACAACGGCAGCCTCCGATTCACTGGTCCCGCAGCTGGACGGGCTGAGAGGAATCACTGCGGTTGAATGCGGGGCTATGCATCACAGTTATCTACATACTGTATACAACAGTCAAATTACCCACCATTGTACTTCATCATCGGACACTGAATACTTGATACGCGGGAGCCGTGTGGGACTGTTACTTAAGTCTCGACTTATGAGAAGTCTATAGTTTACACTGGATTTGTGAGAATGATGGGGCGACTCCAGCCCTGATCCCCCTTTGGCCGAAAAAATGCTGCAAAAGTGCCCTCTACTGTATGCGCCCCTATGATATAGAGAACGTTGTAACGTGCCCTCTAGAGCGCCCCTACGATAGAGAAAACGCTGTAACGTGTCCTCTAGAGCGCCCCTACGATAGAGAAAACGCTGTAACGTGTCCTCTAGAGCGCCCCTACGAGAGAGAAAACGTTGTAACCTGTCCTCTAGAGCGCCCTTACGAGAGAGAAAACGCTGTAACGTGTCCTCTAGAGCGCCCCTACGATAGAGAAAACGCTGTAACGTGTCCTCTAGAGCGCCCCTACGATAGAGAAAACGCTGTAACGTGTCCTCTGGAGCGCCCCTACGATAGAGAAAATGTTATAAAGGGCCCCTATGATGGAGAAAAGGGTGTAAAGGCTCTGACCTACACTGCCCTAGAGGGTGCTGAGTCTGTTTCTCTCTCTCTCTTTTTTTCTTTACCTGATTGTCATTCTTCTGGATGATGAAATGTAATATGAATATAAATTCGAGCAGAACAAAAATAGCCCTTTCCCCCCTCAAAGGATTGCCACTGTTTTGTGCATCTTTTCTTGGGGAAGTTGTCCCCAAATTTGCCTACAATCTTTTTGGGAAGACCATATTCTCCCGCCGTTATCAATTATTAATCACATAATTTGATCTAGATTCAAAGACCAAATTGGTGATGGAAGACGAATAACCTTCAATACACTAAATATATTCAGACATGCAATTTCTTATACAAGGTGGTGTGCATGCAAAAATCTCACACACTGAAAGGCAGATTCATATGCATACGCGCGCGCGCGCACACACACACACACACACACACACACACACACACACACATTTATTTTCCTTCTTAAGCTTCCCATCCTTTGACACCTGCAAAGTGAAAGTCATGTGAAAGTCGTGCTTCCGAGAGGGGTTAACAACAAAGAAAAAAAAGAGCAGAGTGGATCTTAAAAATAAAATCCTAAATCCTGATTCATTTAAAAAAGGTTGCTCGCTACGAACCAATCGTTTACGAATCTCACACATACTCCACAGGCTACACTTCAATTAAAATGATTGCAATTTTTGTATTGTTTTTTTTTTTTGCTTAAAAATGGATATGTGTTTGTTTGATATGTGTGAGTTTCTTTTGTAGAACATTATTCTTATTGTACAAGACAACAGAAGTTTTTGAAGCAATTGACCCATCCAATACTAACTCCAGCTCTTTTGCCGGTGCATGTGGTCAGGGGCACCGACAGGAGCGTTAACCCCCTAAAATACATGTCTTTGGTGGTGGGAGGAAACCCACACAAACACGGGGAGAACATGCAAACTCCACACAGAAAGGACCTGGGACGGCTGGGGTTCCAACGCAGGGACTTCTTGCCGTGGGGCAACGCCGCGGTATTTTGGCACAAATCAATGCATACCACCTTTGTCAGACCTAATCTCAGTCTTGACTACAATCATTTGCTCTCTTCGATGGATGTTGCCATCAATGAAATTGTGTTAATGGTCCAACATCAGATCAGCACAGATGAACACAACTAGGGCGTTAGCCTCTCTCTGATCTGGACTCTCAATTTTTTTCTTTCTCTCCTCCCACGGTGCTGTGTCCTGTTATTGATGTTCATCTTAAACCTCCAGTGTGCAAAGTGAACTACTTTTAATGAGCTTTCCTGGAGACTCCTTCATCCGCGACGTGAGCAGAACCGTCTCTGGCGGATTAGCGCACTAATGGCTTGCGCAACGCTCAGGCGTTGCGCAACTCAAAGCCTAGGCTTTGAGTTGCGCAGGTAGCACCCTCTGCCGACCCAGATGTGTTATGTTAATATACAGGACGTCATTCCGCCACACGTTCTGGTTTTATGATGCGGTATTGGACCTGCAATAGAGCAGATAATACATACCTCATGTTAAGAATGGGGAAGATGGTATGACTATTTTAATTACTCCTGTCAAGGATACAGGTTGCATCGACTGCAACTGTTTCAAATGGTTATGGATAGTTGTCTATTGCCCCTTTAACATATTTAATATATAAAGTAATGAAATCCGCTGTGGATCACTGCTTTAAACGGAACGGATTAAAAAACAACATTTTATGTAATTACTCAGCCTAATTAAGTCACTATAATTATGATTACACTATTTGGATTATTTCCTCACTGCCAATCTTTAAATCTTCCTCATATGTTTTATTACAATCCATCAATATAGTTGCGTTTATTTGGATACAATTGTTTCAATTTTAAGATGAGATGTTAACAAACTATACATTAAGGGTGTAAGAAAATATTGATGCATTTATGAGTTGTAATAATTCCAAAATGTCTTCATGGATAATGAATGCAGTCAGTAAAGTAAATGTTTTTCTATTGTAAAACCGTGTTATATTTTGTTGTGTATTGACATATTTGTTTTAGACAAATCTCAATTCATGATGTTGGTGAATTGAAGGTTTAACTGTGTATCGCAATATGATATAACCCCCTGTATTGTGATAATTATTACTGTGGTGGATGAGGGGGCGTGGTTAAACCATGTCTGCAAGGTGACAGGGCTGGCTTGGCCCTGCGGCGGCGCAGCTTTACCGGGTCTGCCCGATCGGCCTCTTCAGCGCTGCTTGGTCGGGGCGGGCTGGGAGTTTTCGTATACAGTATGTTGTTCTGTCTTTCAGTGACGGTCGTGAGGTGCATGATGCAGAAACGCCTGTGGTCCAGAGTGCAACCGAATGAAACAAGACGTATGATTTTACAGTGGGGCAAAAAAGTATTTAGTCAGCCACCAATTGTGCAAGTTCTCCCACTTACAAAGATGAGAGAGGCCTGTAAATTTTCATCATAGGTACACTTCGGCTATGAGAGACAGAATGGGGGGGGAAAGAATCCAGGACATCACATTGTAGGATTTTTTATGAATAAATTGGTAAATTCCTCGGAAAAATAAGTATTTGGTCACCTACAAACAAGCAAGATTTCTCGCTTTCACAGACCTGTTACTATTTCTTTAAGAGGCTCCTCTGTCCTCCACCCGTTACCTGTATTAATGGCACCTGTTTGAACTCGTTATCAGTATAAAAGACACCTGTCCACAACCTCAAACAGTCACACTCCAAACTCCACTATGGCCAAGACCAAAGAGCTGTCAAAGGACACCAGAAACAAAATTGTAGACCTGCACCAGGCTGGGAAGACTGAATCTGCAAGAAATCAACTGTGGGAGCAATTATTAGAAAATGGAAGACATACAAGACCACTGATAATCTCCCTTGATCTGGGCCTCCATGCAAGATCTCACCCCGTGGGGTCAAAATGATCACAAAAACGGTGAGCAAACATCTCAGAAGCACACGGGGGGACCTAGTGAATGACCTGCAGAGAGCTGGGACCAAAGTAACAAAGGCTACCATCAGTAACACACTACGCCGCCAGGGACTCAAATCCTGCAGTGCCAGACGTGTCCCCCTGCTTAAACCAGTACATGTCCAGGCCCGTCTGAAGTTTGCTAGAGAGCATTTGGATGATCCAGAAAAGGATTGGGAGAATGTCATATGGTCAGATGAAACCAAAATAGAACTTTTTGGTAAAAACCCAACTTGTCGTGTTTGGAGGAGAAAGAAAGCTGAGTTGCATCCAAAGAACACCATACCTACTGTGAAGCATGGGGGTGGAAACATCATGCTTTGGGGCTGTTTTTCTGCAAAGGGACCAGGACGACTGATCTGTGTAAAGGAAAGAATGAATGGGGCCATGTATCGTGAGATTTTGAGTGAAAACCTCCTTCCATCAGCAAGGGCATTGAAGATGAAACGTGGCTGGGTCTTTCAGCATGACAATGATCCCAAACACACCGCCCGGGCAACGAAGGAGTGGCTTTGTAAGAAGCATTTCAAGGTCCTGGAGGGGCCTAGCCAGTCTCCAGATCTCAACCCCATAGAAAATCTTTGGAGGGAGTTGAAAGTCCGTGTTGCCCAGCGACAGCCCCAAAACATCACTGCTCTAGAGGAGATCTGCATGGAGGAATGGGCCAAAATACCAGCAACAGTGTGTGAAAACCTTGTGAAGAATGACAGAAAACGTTTGACCTCTGTCATTGCAAACAAAGGGTATATAACAAAATATTGAGATGAACTTTTGTTATTGACCAAATACTTATTTTCCACCATAATTTGCAAATAAATTCTTTAAAAATCAGACAATGTAATTTTCTGGATTTTTCTTTCTCATTTTGTCTCTCATAGTTGAGGTGTACCTATGATGAAAATAACAGGCCTCTCTCATCTTTTTAAGTGGGAGAACTTGCACAATTGATGGCCGACTAAATACTTTTTTGCCCCACTGTATGTTCCTGTTTTGCCAGCGAGCCTGTGTCATCCTTATTAATAAAATCCTTGCCATGTTGGCGCCCCACTGCCAGAACGTCTCCTCAGTCTCCTTCCCTCAACCAATACATGTGGCTAGAGACTCCCACAATTACAGTACTAATTCAGAGCCGTGCCACAAATATTCTACTTCTCTGTAGTCTCGTGAAATAGATCCCAATGACACTCAAATCGATTTTCAGATCAAGGACACCCACAAACAAATAGTTGAAGACTTTATTTCCTCAATAAGAGTTAATGGACCATAGAGTGACACCGTGCAGTACGCGTCAATGTAAACTGAAGTAGAATGGAAATGCTTGTAACAAATGCTTGTTTCCCAAATTTCAAAACACAACAGCTCATGTAAAGCAAATAGAGGTGAGGTCAGTGAGAAGATCAAGTACTGAGTTTGAACAAAACAAAAAGATCAAGTTCGACAAAGACGGATCCATGACACCAGCGTCCAGCCTGTCCAAGCTTCGTTCTTGTGATAAACTGGAATCTTTGAGAAGGTAACATGACGGAGAAAGAGCTGTGGAAGAGAGCTCTCTGATCAAGTAGGTAACTTAATGGGGAAGCTCGTGGGCCACCAGTTTGTAGTGGGAGCCGCAGGAAGGACAGCGCTGGGCCTCGCCCTGATGGAGCCAGAACCACACCACGGCCGTGTTGTCTTCTTCACCTGCACGGGGGACAGGAAACCAAGTCAAGATGGGAAATACAGAAGGTCATCTGTAGCCATTTGAGCCATGGATGGAAAACAAAACCAGATGTAAAACACTCAAGGACCAGTTTTGTGGACAGATTAGGCCTAATTTTACACTAAATCACACATTTAATGTGAACTAACTGAAACAGCCTTTTCAGTCATGGTTTAAAATAGTCTCAGACTTGATCTGATTCCCAGATGGAAGATTTGAGCTAATCTAGGTCTAAGTGAAGCCTTACGGTTTGGATAAATGGATGTGGGCCTCCAGGTCAACCTTGACAATAGAGAACATGGATTATCTGGACCAGCACCAAGACCAGAGAGAAGGAGCTTACTAGTCCTTCATTACCTTAATCTAGGACCAATTCATCTTAAATTAGGCAACGTCTCGGAGGGGCAATTTTTAATTCTGGAGTAATTTGAGTAGGATTATCCTAATCCTAATTTAGATTAAACCCTGTCTGTGAAACCGCCCGTGTGTGGAATAAAACAGGTCGACCTACAGACACATCCAACGATCCTCTTGTTGGTGATGGAGGGCACCATGTGGGGATCAGCCTTGGAACCGGCGTAGTCCTTTGGCTTCATCATGCTGTAGGGATCCTGGTGCAGGGAGAAGATCACGTTTGTTCAAATATTTGAGATACTGAGCAATCCAAAAAGGATGGAGTAACAAACTCCATGAGGAGCCATGTCTGTTTATCATGTACAAAACCAACATGTCAGCGACTTCACTTTTTCTAAAATAGGTTGCCTTGTCATTATGTGTCATCTAAGATTACTGTGTACTATGCTTAGGGCCGCTACAAGAAACAGTTTAGTATTTGAATCATCTATTGATCTGTAATCTAAACAATTAAGTTCAAGCAACACATCATTAAGAGCCAAAAACACAGAAACAATATGAAATAGTTTAAAAGCCTTTTGATTTATTTTGTAAGAGATTGTATTATTTGCACTGAAGCCTACACAGTGAATACTGTTTATTACCGATCCCACGCTGTGTATATGTATATTATAAAATATAAGTTTTGCTTTACTTTTGTTTTGTTTTTTTCCTGTGTGATCTGTACTCATTGAGAGTCATTAAAACCCAGTGTCAAATTCCTTGTATGTGTAAGCGTACTTGTCGAAATAAAGCTTGATTCGCATATGAAATAATGAAATAATAATTATGAAATGATAAAATAAAAATAAATTCATTATTTAAGAAAATACATAATTGTACTCAAAATTGCTGTACAATCCAGATGTTAAATACTATCCAATTAAATTGAAGTATTAGTTATGGACTTGTGAGGAGTTTGATTAATATTAATTGCCTGGGACTACTTTAAAAGACAAATTTGCTCATTGGTTATTTTTCTAATAAACTGATATTTTTCACGAGTTGTGCACTTGCATAGTATGTCAATGGTTTCAGTTGTTTTCAAGATGTATCTAGGTTTCCATGATTATTGACAGGGTTACGGTTGATGCGACTAACCAGACTATTAAGGCTGATTCACACTGAATACAACAAACGGGAAGTCCATTAATTCCTATGGAGAGTCGATACGGCACGCAAAAAGCTGTGCCGCGCAGTTGTGCGGAATTCCCGCAGCCGATCGAAGCTCCGGGGTGCGGGAAAATAAGTCATAAGATATTATCATTATTAACTTTAAAGTTGGATGTGACCGTATTGACTATCAAATAAATCTGCACTTTGCAAACACTATATCAAGGGTGTTTTAAACTCTTACTTAGGGAACTTGGTAAATATTCGCTGTGTACAGATTCAGTGTGAAGCAAGCTTTAGGTTTGCAGGCTGCAGTTGAAATTCCATTACAAGTATTGTGTTTCGATGTTTGTTTCTGGCAAAGTGCAATGTTTATTGGTGAAGACGTTTTTATCATTAATGGCTCTGTTCAATAGCCCTATACAGCACGCGCCTGATAAAACTCTTCATAAAAGGGACATTTATACTCACTGGCTAGAGTTTAATTAAAAGGGAAAAATATTGGGAAATTGACTCTACTGGCACTGTGTGTGTGTAATCACTGGGTGTCATGACATTTCACTGCACATTTGTATGACCGTATGTATATGTATGTGACAAATAAGCACTTGAACTTGACATTCATTTGCTGGCACAGTTTTAAGAAGCCATTTGGATTGATCATTTAAAATGCATGTTGATTCCTGTTTCGGTCAGCGGAACATTTAAGCCTCCCAAGTCAGCCAACACATATTCAATTTGATTCGGCTCACCGATCCCTCCTTCATGGCCGTCATGATGACCTTCTCCAGACCGGTGGCTTGCTCCTCATCAGTGGGGATACCTGTTCATACAAAGACATGGCTATTTACATAAGTATCTGTCAGAACAATATTCTCAAAAATTCGAGAGTATTGGTAGAGTAATACATGTATATTGGCCACATGCCTCACTGAGTACTTAACAACGTAACCTATATAGTAACATATTATATAAGTTTCAATTTAGTACTTATCAATGTATTAATCAACATAACCTATATAATAGTTTCAATATAGTACATATCAATGTACTTATCAATGTCACCTACATAATAGTTTCAATATAGTACATATCAATGCACTTATCAATGTCACCTATAGCACACATCAATGTATTTCGCTACGTATTTTAACTATATATTGTGACATACATAGCACATCCTGTAGCCATGTACCCTGCATGCTACTTGACTGCCCTTGCGGGGCGAAAGGTAGCCCTACCGCTTCAATATCACATTTAAATACTAACAAACGTCCGCTGGTGGCACCGGTCAACGGTCTCACCTCCGGCAGCCATGCCGCGAGGAAGAACCTGGGCCGGGGCAGTCCGAGAAACGGCGCTAGCCCGGAACGCCGAGCGGAGCAGTAACCTTGCAGCCATTTCTCCTTCTCCTGTGTCACAAATCACGTACCGGTCGCACGGCGATGATGGCGGCTTCGTTCCCGATGACGTCCTTCGGTGTCGCCCGCTTATGACGTCACCGAACCAGACTCAGCGTAGTCTTCGTTTAAACTCAGGTTTCGATGGTACATTTTAACGTGGACTGGACGGCTGGGCAGAGGAGACTATATGTTGTATATATTAGAAGATGGGTATTTTTTTCAAGTACTGGGACAACGTTGTAAGGGAAAAAGATGAGAGAGAAAAAGAAGAAAGAAAGAAAGAAAGAAAGGAAGGAAGAAATGGGTCTTTTCTGGTAGAGAGCCCCAATCTCTGGGGGCCGGCTGGTCAAGTCTCTGGTCAGATGTCACAAAAAGTGTAAAAGGTGAACATTGCTTTGTGACACAAGTATGACATTTCAACAAAGATAATTATGTTCGGACATCGGGTGCGCCCACACGTGAGCCACAGCACTATGAGACTAAATAACATGACCCTCTATGGTTACATGGAAAATGAAAAGAAATGGGGGTAAGCGTGATGACCCATCACTATTAGCAAAAAATTGCATCAATCTACATCATACCCCGGGGGAGACGGGACATCCATGAAATAAAGAGAACAGGATGTCACAACAGAAAACAAACCAACAACCAACCGCCAATCTCAAAACACAAACCAAAAACTAAAAACAAGCAAAATACAAAACAAAAACAAGACAAAAGCAGGACAAGAAGAAACCTCAGACCAATCAAACAACAATATTTACATGTAAATGTATACTAGGAATAAAGCGGGGATAAATGCAATAAATTAAATTATCGTTACACAAGAAATAAACGGCATGCTAACAGATAACACGTTATGTATGGTTATCAGAAAAAACCTAGCCCTTGACGTCTGGTAAAACCCAGTGGGGAACCCAGGAAGTCCTTTTGATGGCGGGGTGAATGAAATAGAGAGTGAGAGTTGGATGGAGGGTGACCGGGCCAGAGGAGGATCAGACTGGAGG
Source organism: Zeus faber (assembly GCF_960531495.2). NCBI lineage: Eukaryota > Metazoa > Chordata > Actinopteri > Zeiformes > Zeidae > Zeus > Zeus faber. The sequence continues at coordinate 11,221,276 of NC_137204.1, forward strand.
GGTGTGGGGTCCAAAGGCCATCCAGTAGGTTGTTGAGTTCTTCACCACCTCCACATCTAACTCTGAGGAGCTCTATGCTTATAGTGGACTTGCCTCGCCAGGGACCGTGGACCGTAGCCCAGAGCCAGATCTCTGTTTCCAGCTCGATCAGGGGTGAGGGCGAATCTGTGAAAGGGAAGCAAAGGGGAAGATTCAGGTTGCGCCAATAATGTGGAGGCCAGTGGAGCCACACAACACCTGATGAGCATTTGGACAACTAGGACAATGCAGAGAATGATTAAGAATTTAGTGATGATGCCGCTCCATTGTCCTGACAGACCATAAAGCCAATCCATATCCCACTGGCCGTGGCCAGAATTGTCCTTAAGTTCTTTGCACAGTGTTTTAAGCTTAGACAGGGCAACAGAGAACTTTCCGTCCGGGGCATACTATTGGGGAATCGATCCAATTGACATTATGGATGCAAATCCATTAGAAATTAGGTTCTGGGCCTTGTATTCGTCGGGCACCCCACTTGGGACTCCTATTGCGTCAACATAGACACTAGGGGTGTCAGAAAAACGACCGATGGAGCACCTGCTGACATGACTGGGAGAGGCAGGAGCGCTGGTAAGCAGTTCGGGGTCAGCTGCGGTGATAATGGACATTTTCTGTGCCACCTCTACGCGAGCACAATGGTCTGACCAATTGGCGGGCAGAACCTAGCAGTAGCAGAACCTTTGGAATGGAATAGCCACCCTCCACTATGGGAATGTCATCGGGCGTTATCGGATATACTAGAGAGCAGTTGCCCGGGTATTGCCCAACCGATTTTCTAGATCGGGAGGACTGAAAACACTCATGTTGGCCTCGGACTTTCAATTCAGATAAGTGAATGCGCAGTGCTGTCCAATGACCCGGCGGGAGTTTACAGATTTTGTTTTTTTATTTTTATTAAAAAAATAATAATAATAATAAAAATAAAACAAAATAAAAATGTTCAGAATTAAGAGCGGTTTTGACATGGGTGCTGGCATATCATGCAGTCCTAAATGCATGGTGGTTCGGCCATGTGTACTTGATTGGTTGTGGGGTCGTAGGTTTGAGGACCCCATTATTTTTTTATTTTTATATCAGTTGAGCATGACGCCACAGTATCGGGAGTACTATTAATAATGTTATGACTAATATAAATGCTAGGGTGCCTCTGACTCCGCAGAATTGCTTAAATGGGTGCCATGTGCTCTGCTGGGTGAGAGTACTAAGCTTCTGGCAGTGCCGTTGGCTTCCACTGTGAATGCAGCACTGATGGCATTGGTGTCGTTTGTCCACAGGATGGCAGAGATGGCGTTGAGCAAGCAAGATGGTTCTGGTGGTTCAGTTGGTTCAGTGGATTCAGCTGCTTCAGTTGGTTCGTTCAGTTGGGTTCAGTCTGGTTCCGTCGGGTTCCATCAATAGGTTCAGTTGAGTTAAGGATGAGTTTGTCGTGGTTATATGTGGGTATCAGTTAATAATAAGCGTTATTGTCTATGCTAAATGTGTGTAGCTTCGAGTGGGAGGAACTCAATGTTTAAATTATAATCTTGCCATGTGGTGGCTATACAGGAAAATACTGTTGTACGCTTATTAACCACATTGAAGCTGTATAGCAAAGCCATAATCGCCCGTTGCTAAATAAGATATCGAACACAATGCATTTTCAGTTCTCAGGATTTGAACACATGTCTAGAACATACGATTCTTAGAATACGACCTCAAGGCCTGCAGAGCACTCGAACAGGAGATCGCCACACAGCTGCCCGCTTGCTTGATAAGCACCACAGCGCTGATAGTATAAGCCAGGCTGAAACATCCCAACAAGGTCACAATGCTTGTTTGTACCACAGTATAAAGACTGCACCTTTTTATTGTTCAGGAGGAGACCCCGAGACCGCACGAGACGAGGCTGCGCCCTCGTGACTCGTGCTCAGCTCGCTCCTCTCCTTGCAAGGATCTGCTGTCGATCATCTTTGAATAAATCACTCTTGACCATTTTAACACATTTGTGTTTATTGACGATGAGAATTTCCAGCACATGGCTAAGCTGTGGATCCTGGGTGGAGTTAGTCACGCATGCAATTGGAATATCTTCCGGAAACTTCTCTTAGTATGCTCCAACCCTCTAGCCGCTCACTTCCTCCTATTATTGTCCGTGACATTTAACAGTCCTTTTCTCATCCACTTTTCCATGTCGTTCTGTTTCCTACCACATTTCAATATCTCTCTTGTGTTTATCCCAACAGCACTGACAAAGAGCACTCAAATAACAGCATTCAAACAACATCCATTTCAGCAACAATGCTGCAACACAAAACACAGTGCACACTAGGGGGAAACACACTACTACCAAAGTCTTACCACGTCCCAGACAGTCAACACTAGTACAGATTTTCAAAACTGTCTCTGGACACTTTAGTTCCTATGGGCCCTGTTGACTGGCTGAGTCGTGGGTCAGACAAGGGTCCGCAGTTTAGACCATACAACAAACTTTTATACTCTCGCACATTCAGTTTATACACAAAACACAACAATGAATCACACAACACTTAACACTTAACATACACACATACTACAACACAGCAGAACAGAACACTGCAATTCTCAAAACAACAGCCACTAAATAGCCCTCGGATCAGGGTACGGGGGGAGCTTGTATGTACTTATGCCAACCCTCTCGGGCACCAAGACCTGTTATTAGATGGAGAGCTGGCAGAACACGTATGACTTCGGCTCAGAAGATGCAGGTACAACACTTTAAAAACCACAACACATAAGACGCAAAGACAGACAGACAGACAGAGACCGACAATCACTCCGACTGCACTCCAATCACACAAATATCAGCCCTCTGTTGCTGTACATGTACCTTCGAACCGATTTGTTGGATTTGTGCAATCTCTATTTTTAATTTTATCGTTACAATCATTCAATTCTGACCCATGTGGTCTTATGCCTTATAATGATACAACAACCTTACTGTTTTTTTCATGAACAAATATAATTAATCCAAGACGCTGGAGAAAGCGCATAAAACATACGTAAAACACGTTATCTGCACAGTCAATCCACAACAGATAACGTCTGATACTCTTTTGGCCGATCCTCGCAACCCTAATCTGCCTCAAGAGTCCCTTATATGGATAAAACTATATCATTAATTTAGATTCAATAATTAGAATTTTTAGAATCAAGATCGTTTTTATTTATTTGTTATAGCACCAAACTTTAAAAAGCTATCAAACCACTTCTGGTTCTGGTGGCTCCGTGGAGTCGGAACGTGTCTGACATCACAGTCACGTGGCTTATTTCGTATTCGTAACGCTGCACCAACCCCAAAGTTGAGAAAGCCTATGATATGTGACTTATCATTAAACTGCCCTTAATGGGAGTTGGAGGGGAAATTATTCATTGGGTTATGGACTTTTATGAGAGACATGGAGAGAGAGCATATTAGATATGTAGTTAGTAGGGTTGGAATGGGGAGCTGATATTGCATCTATATATTATATGTATAAATATATATATATATATATATATATGTGTATATATATATATATATATATATATATATATATATATATATAAATATATTGTAAATATATTTACAGTATGTAGCCTTAATTAGATCAAGATCAGACTGTGGAAGTATTGTATATGGATCAGCAACAAAATCTGTGTTAGCAGACGTGAATGCTGTACAAGTTCAGACACTTAGAGTGTGTTTAGGGGCAGCTAGAACTTCCCCGGTGTGCGCACCCGAAGTTGAAGCAGGTGGAATGCCACTGTGGTTGCGTCTGAGACAACTAGTGGCCAATTACTGGGTCAATCTAAGGGGACATGGAGATAGCCGTCCAACAAAAAGGGTGCAGCAGACATGCTTGGAGAATGAGACAGAACATCTGACTGTTTGAATGTGTATACTGTTGAGTTGTTTGCCATACTGATGGCATTCATATGGAGTGAACAGGGTAGGTGCAACAAAATATTAATATGGAGTGATTCTGTGTGATTCTGTGCCGCAAGCATTAAGACAGGTACAGCCCAGCCAGAAATCATCAGGATCTGCTTGATGGAATATGGTTTCTCCACTCAAGAATAGCTAGACAAGGGAAAAAGCGTCACATTCATGTGGGTTCCAACACATTTAGGCATCCCGGGAAATGAGAGCAGACAAATTGGCAAAATAAGTGGTCAAAAAATGGAATTGTTGAATCAATATTAAATTACCAAAATCAGTGGGAAAAGGCATAGTGTGGGAAATGTAAAATAGCAGTGGCAATAGCATTGGGATAATGCAACAAAAGGAAGACATTTACACACAATCCAAAACAGAGTAGGTACGGTATGTTAAGAAGTTGGGGAACAAAACGGAAACAGCAAGTAATAATAAGCAGGATGAGAATTGGGCACAGCAACCTTCACAGTACACTTTTCATAATAGGAAAACATCCAACGGGTCTCTGCGATCACTGCCATGAGGCTGAGACAGTAGAGCGGGTATTTTTAACATGCAGGAAATTTACACAACAAAGACAAGATATGATAACCGAATGATGGAAAATAGGGCAGGCAGGGGACAAGGTTAAAAGTAGTTTAGAATGTGGAAACATTGTTGAAGGGAAGAAGTGGTTATTTAGATTTTTGAGGGCGACTGACTGGACTGGAAAAATGGCTTAAAATGAATGGACGCTGGAAGAAGACGAAGAAGAAGAAGAAGAAGAAGAAGAAGAAGAAGAAGAAGAAGAAGAAGAAGAAGAAGAAGAAGAAATTCCAAAGCAGTGTGTTGAGACCAAGAAGGGTCCAGCTGCAGACCTCTCTCAAGGCCCCATAGTTCTGTGAGCCAATGGGGTTGGAGAATGACCTCCCTCCTGAGGCCCCAGTGCTATGAGCCAATGGGGTTTGAGCATGGCTTCCGGATTTTGTTGAATTTACTCTGTAAACTTTCACTGATTTCACCTTATCTGTCCACCAAAATCAAAGCAAATTTTAGGTGAGGAATTAGCAATCCAGTTGCTGAATCTTCACTCATATTAGATGTTCTCTGCCTCATTTAACAGTTTGTTCCGAATTGCGTTGCCGTGCCTCAAGCTTGTGGGAAACACCGAAGAGAAGAAGCAAACGGCTTGGTAGTAGAAGAACAACTGCTTGAAGCACACAATGAAAAATGTCAGGAGTTGATGGGGAATTTTGCACATCAAGATGACTGCGATTTGTTCATGTTGGAAGTCAGAGACACTCTTGATATTCCATTGTACGAAAGCTTTAAAAATCCATCGAAAAACATTGTAACAATATATCTTAATCCATGTAATCACATAAACATATACTTTATGCACACACACAATGAAGAACACAACTTCATGTAGCTTCCAGTCACACACTTTTATTTTAGCACACAGGGTTAATTCTTTCACAAACCTTTTAGATTGTGTCCTCCCTTGAGTTCCTGCCAAAAAGCTTGCCCCATCCTCAAAGCTTGCCTTATCTTGGCCTGACCAATTATTTTCTGCACCTGTGAGGTCAAGCTGACTGTGCATTCTCTGTATCTGTGACGTCGAACTGACCATATATTCTCGGACTCCCTGAAAATAAACTGTTCGACTCAGAGAGCTGCTCCTTAGCACATCTCTGATCCGACCCTTGTACAACTAAAACCAACGTCTGTCTGCCTCTTTACTGCCTCTGTACTCTTTACGTCACTGAACGGGATCGAGCCGCGTCCAGGGGCACCATCGATGACGGAGCCGGCATAGACTAAAACCCTTGTTTGAAGGACCGTTCTTCGGTGGGACTCTGTGGCGCCACCTCGATCTACGTTCCTGATAGCGGGGTAAGACAGATGTTGTATGGTGTGAAAGAAGGTTTCTAATAAATATATAAATTTTAAATCAGATCTAAAATCAGGATTTATTTTATGATCCAAATACCAACGGATTTTCTGAAAGTGAAGTGTTTTATTCTAACCAAGGTTTAGAAGAAACCTGGAAATATAGTGACGACTATATTAACTTCTATCAAGATCGTAAAAGAAGAATTGAAATGTGTTTTCCCCTGTTTTATTGAGATCGTAAAGTATGTGAAATAGAATGTGATTTATCTATTGAGATGGTAAATAGGTACATGAAATAGATAAAAAGAGAGAATAAACACAAATTGACACAAAGGAAATCCCTAGGTTCCTTAAATATATTAATAAAGAAATAAATCAATAAAAAATAAAATAAAATAATATAAAATTAAATTAAATTAAAATTAAATAAGATAACTTGAAGTAGCCTAATAACACCATGGGTACCAGTAAAAGTAAAACGCTACAGAAGGATCAACAAGTAAGGGAATCGAAGGAATGTTACAAAATGTATGAAGGGAAAAGGTGACAGAACAATGATACGTTTGGTAGAATGGGAAAGCTTAGGTTTTCCCACAGGAGGAAGCTTTAGTCTGGATCAGCTACAGCAGCTGAAAGTTAGATTACAAGACAGAGAAAAGATAAAGAGGAAGTACAAGGCCGACTGGTGAGATTTTGGAGAGTGGGTAGAGGAAGCTAATAACAGAGAAAAGAAAAAGAATAAGAAGCAGGGAGAGGAAAGGGACAGAGAGATGGGAATCAGGGAGAGAGACAGGGCCAGGAAAAGGGACAAAGAAAGCAGAAAGCATCAGCACCACCACCGTATACTGCTAATCAATGTACTTCTTTATATCCTATGTTACCGGTGAAAATACTGGATCTGTACCTGGACTCCCATCCTCCCGTACGGCGTCAACCTCCAAATCCACCCAACCTCGTCCTTAGCGACGAGCCTAACATCATAAATGCAGACATACCAGTGGTCGACCTGGAGAGCAACGACAACCATGCCCCACAAGGAGCCACCGCCTGCAGATACGGCTAGCTCCACCTCCACCCCACCTGCCTAAAGACGGCAAGAAAAGAACCTCCTCTGACACCATATGAGACTCATCTACGGTCTGCTTTCATCAACGGACTGATGTTCCCGCTCGGTGACATGTTGAAACGCTCGTTTGTGACCTGGAAGACGGTGACCCTGGCTGACACCACCCTCCACGCTGAACACGCCTACCAGACACCAAAGGGACAAGGACCGCAAACAAGATTAAAAGAAACAACGTGGGTCCCAGACCCAGGTGACCATGCTCGCTCGGGCCATCACCCAAGGTCAGTGAGGTCCGTCAGGGCCTCAGCAAAACAGCTCAGGCCAGACCCAACGAGGCAGGGAATTCCGTGGAAGCCGTCTCAATCATCGAGGCCAAGGAGGTCACAACCTAGGCCGCAGCATCTGCTATCGCTGCGGCCAGGAAGGACACTGGGCCCGAGCCTGTTTTACCGCGCCACATAGATGACCACAGGGCAACTGGGGTCAAACAGGGGAATCTGGACATTATCAGAGTTGACGCAGGGAGGAGCGGACCCCAGGGAAAGACCCAAGCCATGGCTCTGCACACCCTGATCAGGTGACATGTACACACACACACACACACACACACACACACACACACACACACACACACACACACACACACACACACACACACACACACACACACACACACACACACACTCACACACACACAGCCTTGGGCAGCCTTCACTGATCTGAAACATTCCCTTACCGTCGCACCCACACTCGGTTTTCCTGACTATAGACTCCCGTTTACTCCGTTTGTGGATCAAAAGGGTGGATATGTGCTATCGGTGCTGTGTCAACCACATGGCGGAAAATTCCGCCTGGTGGCATATTTCTCTTCCAAATTAGAACTGATCCTACAAACGGGTAAACCAACACAAATGACACCACAAATATTTTTGTGTTATCATGTGCATCTGCTTGACATGCCAAACATAAAAATCCAACGCTGTTCCCCACTCAATCAAGCCACACTACTCGCCCCCACTGACATCACAGAAAATAAGAGATTGAACACATCACTCCTGTTCTTAGATCACTACATTGGCTCCCTGTTAAAACTAGAATTGATTTTAAAATTCTGCTCCTTGTAAATAAAGCTATAAATGGCCTTGCACCTCAGTGTATAAAATAAATGCTAATTATACACAAACCAGCAAGAACTCTCAGGTCCACAGTCACTGGTCTTTTAACTCTGCCCTCGTTGTGCCAAAAGAGCCAAATACATTTGTGAGTCTTTGTGATATGTATCCAGGTCACGGGAACACAAGACAATATCATAGCTCTCTAGCTATAGTGATACAGTTCTGAGAATATAGTGAGTACAGGCCATGGTTAATTCTTTGTTCTTTTATTCCATTTTTTTATTGAAGGCTAAAAAATTCTGTATTTTGTAATGTCTTATCTATATTTCTCCTTCCAACCAAGAGTGCAGAGCCAACTGTTACCTGCTCGCTAGCACCATTCGCAGAGTTTGTTTTATCAACAATCTCCCAGCAGGGGAATTATCACAGAACCAAAAGCCCCCACCTTTTCAGTACCAGCCAAACATTCAGTAAAAATGCAGATACAGTGGCAACATTCCTGTGCAGAGAATATAATCTGTGTGTTAAGTGTTGTATGAATTATTGTTGTGTTTTGTGTGTAAACGGAATCTGTGACAGTATGGAGGTTTGTTGTATCGTCTGAAACGCGGACCATCATCTGACCCACGACTCGGCCAGTCAACAGGGCCTATAGGAACTAGGGTGCGCAGAGCCATTTTGAAAATCTGTATTAGTATTGACTGTCTGGGACGTGGTAAGACTTTGGTTGTTGTAGGATGTCTGTTTCCTCCACGTGTGCACTGTATTTTGTGTCGCAGCATTATTGCTGAAATTAATGTTGTTTGAGTGCTGTTGGGATAAAGATGAAGGAAATATTATTGCATTGTGAGGGAAATAGAACGACATGGAAAAGTGGACGAGAAATGGACTGTTAAAGTCATGAACGGAGATAGGAGGAAGTGAGCGACTCGAGGGTTGGAGCATACTGAGAGAAGTTTCTGGCAGAGATTCCAACTGCATGCGCTTTGCTGATGAGGTGTGAATGTGTGTGTGTGAAGAACCCCGCCCAGGATCTACAGCTTAGCCACCACACAGCAAAGATTATAACACTGAGTTCCACCCACTCCAAGCTACACACATTTAGCATTGACAAAAGCGCTGATTATTAACTAAAAGGCCATATATAACCACGACTGAACCCAACTGACCCCAACGGGACCAACAGAACCACCAGAACTGTCTCCCCCGCTCACCGACTTCCCTGCCAACCTGTGGACAAAACGACACCAGCGCCATCAGCACTGCATCCACTGAGTAAGCCAACGCCACTGCCAAAGGCTAAGCACTCACACCCAGTGATTACACCCAGCAGAAAATATGAGCCGGCAAAGCACATTGCATCCATTTAACCCATTAAAACGACTCCGCAGAGTCAGAGGGACCCTAGTATTCATACTAATCAGTACTAGTACTCCCGATACTGTGGCATTATGCTCAACCGCTAAAAGACAATGGGGTCCTCAAACCTACAACCCCACAACCAATGGAGTACACATGGCCACATCGCCATACATCTGGGACTGCATGATACCCTGCACCCATGTCAACCGAAAAATAACACAATCTGTTAATGCCACCTGTGTCTACATATATGCCTTCAGAGTTCCAAGGGGGGTCCCCTCACAAATTTAAGGCACAAAACCAAATTTCAGGTGGATTTGCGTCTCTACAATATTTAGTCCCCGGTGAACAATTGACAAAAATGTTGATTGGGTGCACTACATCTATTATAACCAACAAGGCTTTGCCAATTACATGTTTCAATTGTTCGAGTCCCTCGGTGAGCAGCTAGACGCAACTTCAGCGGAATACTGCCTGGCTGGACACAATATTCGGCAAATGGGGAGTCCTACTATCCAAAGCCGGTGTAATAATGCTCGTTATTTGTTTTATTCTGATGTTCATCGGATGCTGTGGGGTTTTGGGATGTGTTTTTCATTTTGTTATGCATTTCTGCATTTCGTTGTTATTCGTTTTATTCTGCATTTCTTTGAAGCCTTTTTTATTCAGTACATGGAGATGTGAAGATGTTCGATCTCCAGGGGGGAGTGATGGTGAGTCTCAGAATGGTTGAACAAAGAACTCCTTCACAGAGCTTGTTAGGAGCTTCGAACATCTGGACTCGGCAAAGATAAAGATAAGGTCTTATCATAAGGGGCCCCTCTCGCTATGCTCATGTACCTGCCCTGCAGAATATATGACCAGCTTGCTCTGATCATCCTTGCTAGGATTTTGAAGGCTGTGGGGGTGCAGCAAATGGCATTTTTGGCGCAACCTGAATTTCCTCTTTGTTTCCCTCCTTAGATAGCCCCTCACCCCTGGCCTAGCTGGAAAGGGAGATCGGGCTGTGGGCTGCGGTCTATGGTCCCTCTACGAGACAGGTCCACTATAAGCATGGAGCTCCTCAGAGTTAGATATAGAGGTGGTGAAGAACTCAACATTCCACCAGATGACCCTTGGACCCCACGCCCCTCCAGTCCGATCCCACTCTAGCCTGGCTACTTCCCACCTTGTTATATGGTCATTTTTTTCCTTTGCCCCTCCGTCAAAAGGACTTCCTGGGTTCCCTACTGGGTTTTAACCAGACATCAAGGGCTAGGTTTTTTCTGATAACCATATACAAACGTGTTATTTGTTGACGTACCGTTTATTTCTTGTGTAACAATCATTTATTTTACTAAATTTGTTCCCACTTTATTCTTAGTATACGTTTACATGTACCTATTGAGGATGGTTGTTGGTTTGTTTTCTGTTGTGACGTGGTTACGTATTATTTTGTTCCCCGTCTGTGTTTCATTTTTAACATTCTATTTTGATGTCTTTACTGTCATGATCTCCGCCTTCTTCTACTTTCCCCTCCCTCTCCTTACCTGTCCCATTAGTTCAACTCCATTCACCTGCGCACACAGCTGTTCTCGATCTGTATTCCAACCACTATATAAGCCTCTCTCACCAGTCACCCATTGCCAGATGGTCTTCGATGCTTGCACCAGACTCTCCAGCGTTCTCCGGACTGATTCCCCGGACTGATTCCCCGCTACCGACTCTGCCTCGCTCCGACCACGTACCCTGCCTGCCCCCCCGCCCCGCCTGTCTTCTGTCTGCTCTCCTTGTTATCGAACCTGCCTGTCCCCGACGACGTATCGTGCCTGCTCCCTGCCTGTCTTCCGTCTGCTCTACAAATAAGACATTACCAAATATCCCTGCCTGTCTTTGTGCTGCAATTGGGTCCTAACCACACCCGTTACATTTACATTTCATGTTTTAGTATTTACATTTTCCATATTTTTTTATTTTTATTATCCTTATGTCAATATGATTAAAAGGGTGGAATTTAACAATATATCTTAATCCATGTAATCGCAGAAACATATGTACACACACAACACAAGAACACAACTTCATGTCAAGCTGCTCCTTAGCACATCTCTGATCCGACCCTTGTGCAAGTAAAACCAACGTCTGTCTGCCTCTTTATTGAAGACCACCGATTGACAAACTGCAGATTAAAGCGACCCTTTAATTTCTGTAACGGGAACCATTAGCTAACCTACTGTGTTGTGAATGTTTTCTCTTGGGACCACTACAATCACCGCCTGCCGCTACGCTGGAATTTGTATTTTTTTACTGTGATAGGTTTTGGATAACTGGGTGACAATTATCAATGTAATGGCAGTTTGTGGAACTTTGGAGCTCATGCTTATCCCCTGTAGTTTGGAACGATTGAAAAGACATGCATACACATTCATATTTTAAAAATATGGGTATTTGGTTTTGCCCATCAATCATTTTTTTAATAACTAGTGTTGACGTTAAATCCTCCTTAATGAAACTTACCTTAACTTACCAACAGCACCTCACAGACTAGAAGTCCTGGCTATTAAAATATCAACAGCAAAGTTATTTTCAAAGTCCCTGAAGTGTCCTTTATTAAAGTGTAACTGAGGAGACTCACTCTTCCGTTCTATTACTGTATAGTCTTCATATACAGTATTTATAATTTGATTTCTCATACATTTTTAATATACTTATTTTTTGTGAACTTTTCACCCATACATATATTGATAATATATCAATATGGGTATTTGTTTTTGCGCATCAATAATTATTTTGTTGACAAATATAGATGTATTTTAATATTTTGTGATACATATATAACAGTGTATACATAGTCTTCACATATTCATAATTCGATTTCTAATACAGGTACTCCTCGCGTATCGACCAGGTTCCGTTCCTAGGACCAGGTCGTACAGTGAATTGGTCGATAAGGGAGGACGCGTGTTATTTCACGGTCAGGGGGCGTGGCCATTGTGAAAGCTAGTGTGGTGAATACTGACAGACTGAGGGAACGAGACTGAGACTGAGAACAATAATGAGATGAGATGTATACAGTATATACAGTATATATGGTGTATATATAGTGTTTATAATATATATAGTGTATATAGTGTATATAAAGCGATGAGATGTGCGCGATGAGATGCTTGACGCTGAGAAGCCGTGCACGCAGCGCACAGTACAGACTGGTCAGAGAGCTGGTCGTAAGTCCGACCAGTCGTTGCAAAATGTAATTACAGGTACTCTTCACTTAACGACCTACCTGTTGGTCGTTAAGTGAGGACTAGCGTTTTGCAAAAGAAAATACAATACATCCTCCGACCAGCGGGGGCAATGGCTCACAGAACTGGTGACCTCAGGAGGAGGGTGACGCTCAAACTCCATTCGCTCCTCAGGAGCGAGGTCTGCAGCTGCACCCTGTGGGAGAAATCGGGCGCTTCACAGGCGAACCAAGCATCGTTTAAAGACCCCTTGTTTTATTGCTAATACATCATTTTCGGTCAATTACCTTACATTGTTTACGTGACGTCATCTACGTGTGACGTGATAACCGAGCGACGAGCTAAAGCAGAAAAAAAATAACATACGTCATCACAGTGCGTCCGGTTGAAAGCGGCAGAGAGCGGACGGAAGAGAAGGAGAAATGGCTGCAAGGTTTCTTCTCCGTACGGCTTTTCGTGCAACACCCGCATACCGGGCTGCGTTGCCCGTTACGGCTTCTCGCAGCATGGCGGCCGGAGGTAAACGGGGAACCACAGAACCACTACAAGAGCACGAACACGCCGCCGGCCATTCTTGAAAACATTAACGGCAGTGCCAATCAGGGCTTTATACACATGTTGGCACAATGTCATTCATTATTATTTTGCGAACGTATTTAGATATTTTTGTTATTAATTGGTTTTCGTTTGGTATGTGGGACAAGTTAGTTGACACGGTCCGTTGTATTAACTGTTTGAGACCGCGCAATCAATTGTTACCCTTTCTGTTTTTAGTAAAATATTAAATCAGTTAATGAATGAAGTCAATTATTTGTTCATAAGTAATATTTTCCTCGAGAGTTTTATCTTTTCAGAATTAAATCACATAATAAAAAGACCCCCCCCCCCTCCCCATAATAATGAACAGTGCTTTCCGCTTTAGTTTTCTCATTCAATGCAAAAAAAAAAAATAATCATAAATTAAGGAAGATTTCGTCAGAAGTTTGTTCATTAACTCTGATCTGTTAACAGGTATCCCCACGGATGAGGAGCAAGCCACTGGGCTGGAAAAGGTCATCATGAAGGCCATGAAGGAGGGTTCGGTAGGGAAATTTAATCTGATTCAGTAACTGGTTTGAGGAAGTTGAAATTGGAACTTTTCGAACCAACATTGCAATAGCGTGTTTACACAACACGTCATCCATCTGAAGTTGGCCAGATACTGAATGTAAACAACGCAACTGAACTCGCGACTGTTCCTGATTATTGTTGCTCAAAACGGTCAATTATTGCTGTATTTTTGGCGGTACTAATCGGTCAGACTTGGAAAAGCGTTTGGAGTACTTCAGATTGCCAAAAGTTATTACAAATTGGGGAGAAGAGTGCAAAAAAATGTTCTGAGGAAGGGAGACATTTGTGGTTGGCCAAACTGAACCAGTATTTCCTGGACAAGAATCTTGACAACATTCTAGTTTGTTCTGTTTCTTGTCAGGTAGGTGAAATATTAATAACAAAAACTCTTTAACTAGTTTTATGTAATGGTCTGCAAGCATATTGATATTAACCTGCTGTTTTTTGCATTCTTAGCTTTAATACAGCTAATACGCCGCTTCCTGTGTCACCGTCTGTGAGTCCATCAAATTCACTGTTGCGTCAATCAGAAACAACAATGCAGCAACATGTGTGCACGTTTCTCCAAGGCCGGCCTTGTACATACAAGAATCCTCCACGACTTTTGAGAAATTATCCAGGATTCCAGGGGTTTTTCTCGTTTACGTTGGGAATGGAGTACCTGAATAAAGGTACTCCATACCATAAAGGACAACCAATTAAAACCTTGTAAGAATAACAAACTAGTCTCTCATCGATTTACTTCTTTAATAAATTACTTGAAGAGGGAGGTGTTAATTGTTTATATTTTTATGACCGATGATTTTGATACCAAAAATTGTACTTGTAGACTTTTAGACTCGTGAAAATCCTGAAAATCTTCTATATTTTAATTTCCAAAATGTAAAGATCAGTTGATCTTGTAACGTTATTGCATCACCTAGCTTGGCTTTCACAATACACGTCATCGATGAGCTGATACCATGCCTCACCTATATATACTGCATCTGGTTGGCCTCCAAACTTTTGTTACATTTAAGGTCTTCAGCTGTGTATGGGCTTGGTGTGTGGGGGGGGGTGAGGTAGTTTTCTATGTCTGGATAGGAAATAGAAGGCAGAATTGTCAGGTCGTCTTCCAAGACAAAGGAGCCAGCTTTTATTGATCTTCCCCACCTATTAACCTTAGTTTCTTACAATATCACGCCCTTTCCCGCTGACTAAGTCCTTCTCTGTAAGTTTGAGCAGCTTCCACATGTTTTCCTGAACTTTTCCTTGGTTTTGACATCCTAAAATAGGCTGAAATTGAAAAATCATAATGGCTGCGCATCCGGGTTACTGACCAAACCATGACGTAGGTGAAAACACTATTGGTTTGTTTCTGGTCTCTTCCACAAGCAAAGACAAAACTAAATTTCTACCAACTTTTGTTTGTGTAGCTTTTATGAAATATTCCATTTGCATCAGGTAATGAACATTAAAAAAAATATATATAAAAAAAAAAGAAAAGATATATATATATATATATATATATATAAAATATCTTAATGCACTTAAAATATATGTAATGTAAATTAGCTCTTGTGTTGCAAGGTCAAAACTGCAAGGCTATACCAATTCATCAAGGGCCAGAATACCAGTTCATTTATATTACTCTGTTCACCTGGTGGGTGGAGTTTTCCCCATGAGCGTATGTTTTGATTTGAAAATTGTGCTCCTTCAAATCACGATTGCAACATGAAATCAATGAATAGCTCAGTCATATTAATTGGATTGGTAGCTACAGCACAACCTCACCTCCCAAGGTAAAATGCAATATTCCAGAAGTTGATCATCAGTAGTGATTGCGGTTTTCCAATTTCCCACTTCAGGATCCCTACAGCATGATGAAGCCAAAGGACTACGTCGGTTCCAAGGCTGATCCCCACATGGTGCCCTCCATCACCAACAAGAGGATCGTTGGATGTGTCTGTAGGTCGACCTGTTTTATTCCACATGTAGCGTTTTAACATCCGGTTTTTCTTTTGTTTAGTTTTTTTTGCCTACAGATGACCTTCTGTGTTTCCATTCGTGACTTGGTTTCCTGTCTCCCGTGCAGGTGAAGAAGACAACACGGCCGTGGTGTGGTTCTGGCTCCATCAGGGCGAGGCCCAGCGCTGTCCTTCCTGCGGCGCCCATTACAAACTGGTGGCCCACGAGCTTCCCCATTAAGTTACCTACTTCATCAGAGAACTCTCTTCTATTTATCACAAGAACGAGGTGTAGACAGACTGGACCAATTTCATGGATCTGTCATTATCGAACTTGATCTTTTTGTTTTGGTCAAACCCAGTAGTTGACCTTCTTTCTGACCTCACCTGTCTTTGCTTTACATGAGCTGTTATTTGTTACAAACATTTCCATTCAATTTCAGTTTACATTGACACGTACTGTACAATGTCACTCTATGGTCCATTAACTCTTATTGAGCCAATAAAATCTTTAATCCTGCAAACTGACTTAGGTTATTTGGGGGAAAACCAGTAATATGGTTGGGTTCAATTGTACTTTTCGTAATGGTTACATGAAATACGTGTATAATCCCTTTTCAGTTCTAGAAAACATACATTTATAATGTCTCAATCTTTCCCTGTGGTGGATTGGCTGGATGGCAGATATCTTAAAAGAATATGTTGAGCATCATCTCAGGCTTGCAAAAAAAAATAAAAATACAACTGAAGATCACTTGGACACAAGCTGAAAACACCACAGCGAGATTTTAGTTTCTCAATATTTTATTTCTCACTACCCATGACATAAAAAAAACTGGCATCAATAACAAGATCAACATTACAGAGACAAAAGCAATTACCTAATTATTTGATAGAGATAAGCTGTCTTTTCTGTCATTGGCTATCCTGTCCACATTTTTTTAATTTACCATAAAGCAAGTCTGCATACCAGATGAAATACAGATACGCCCTCTTTACAGAAGCTCGACGTAATTGCCTGGGAACAATCCGTAGTATCCGCCAGGTCCATAACCTTTCCACCAGCCCTCATCTCTCATCTCAATTCCGGTGATGATGTCATTGGGGTCAAGGGAGAGTTCGGTGTCATCTACTGTGGAGTAGAGCAGTGGACCAATGAGCAGAGGGTCATCTCCATAACGTTCAGAGATAATTCCATGGTAAAATAAATGTTGGCATCTTAACCCAAGAGCCGCTGTACCACAGTGCTTGTGACTTACCAGCCTGGTAGTCATAAAGCGCCCTGGCGCAGATGCCGTGTCCACTGGTCTCCAAACCATGCTCCTCAACCTGTGGGAAAAAAAATTATAATATAATATAATATAGACCGAGTCCCATATACGTAGGTCTCTAAGGATCAGCTCGCTCTTGATGTTGTTTTATTCATACCTGTCTGATTGGTCACGATCCCTTTCACACAACAATACTCTCAGAATCTGCCTGCCAAGTTTGGTGATCATCAGTGTTCCGTCCTTGGACCATTACCGTTTTTGCATTTACATGCTACCTCTCAGCGACCTCTTCCGTGGACGGTATCCATTTTCACTGATACGCTAATGACACACAGCTGTATGTACCCATGAAACCAAACTCAGATCCCTCAAGCCTAAAGATCGTGTGTGTGACTTAATGAAGTGAATGCCTTTAAATCCTTACCAAACTGAGCCGTTATTTGTTAGAGCAGTTAGACACGGGGCTGTCTTTGAGGGGCTAGGCCTTAATTTTGATGGTTAGCTTCGATGATGAGCTTTAACTGTTAAAAATCGTAATGTTTACTTTTCGCCCCTAGTTTTAACTCCTCGCTCGCGTTCCAGCCCAGTTCCTGAACACGAACAAAGACAGCATTTTTCCATCGACCTAGCTTTGCCACAATGTCCTGCTTTCCATGACCAATGCTGAGGACCCACATACATTTGTCATCCAATCTTGACGATTTTACTATGTTCTTCTCCAATTTGCCAATGTCAGCCGCTTACAGATCTCAAACCGCTTCAAAATGCTGCTTCAAGAATGCTGACCAAAACCAAGAATCACGACCGTATAACCACCCCACCCTAGTCGCCCTGCAAAGGTTGCCGATAGCGGCTAGAGCAGATTTGAAGTTCTTCTTCTAACATGCGAATCCATAATGGCTCGGAGCAAGGTAGCGGAGGCAGTTTCAGGAACTGTATTTGACTGCTAATCTTTCCCAATTAGTTTCGATACACAACCACGGGCCACAAGCGCTGCACGGGGAAGGTGAACTCACAGGCATCGCTTGGTAAATATCGTCATACAGCTCCTCCTCTTCATTCCCATAAGGTGGCGGTTCTTCATATATATCTTCTTGGTCAGTTGACTCCGCTGTCGTGTTGGTGTTAGAATATATATATATTTTTTTTACATTTGCCAGGTTTTTTGAGTACGGTATGGGTTTAAAAACATTTAAAAAAAAAAGCCTGTTTTGTTTTTTAATGTGTAATGCACAGCGGCTTAAACCGAAATTGACTTTTAGCCTTGTTCATCCTACCCGGGGTAGCAACCTCTGCGTCCTCCTCCTCCTCATCATCATCGTCATCATCATCAAACTCGTCCGACCAATACTCCTCTGTGTGAGAGAGAGAGAGAGCGAGAGAGAGAGAGAGAGAGAGAGAGAGAGAGAGAGCCACAAAACAAATAAATTGTCATTCTTTTCTAAACAGTAACAGCCCCGCATCAATGCCTTTCTACAATTTTAATGTATGTTTTAATGTATGTTCATATTGACATCGTGGAGTTTTAAACCTGTGGACTGTACAGGTGACGCTGGGGCCTCGGGGGAAGGAGCTGCAACAATCAAATCAGATGTAATTGTCGAGGGAGCTCCTTCGCTGTGGTCCACAGGAGAAGCGGAGCCAAAGGAGAGGGAAGAGGAAGAAGCCCCCGGGATTAGAGGGGCTACGGGAAGCCGACATCTGGGCCCCATCTGCGTTACTCTCTCGCTGGACTTTGGGGATAAGAACGGGCTCTGCAATTTGCCTGCAACACATCACATCGCGGGTCTCGAGTCATGATTTTCCATTTCGTTTCATGAAAGTCTGTATTTGTCGATCATTTAGGCTACCGGGTTTGGACGTAGCGAGTGGTGGTCCGCTTTGGACTTGCTGTTTGAACACATCTCTGGGATTGAAGGGTCTCTGAGAAATCAGCAGTTTTGCTTCCTGTGAAGGGAAATTCCGAGTTAAATTCAAGGTTAGGGATAGCTGTAATGCTTCCTGTAAATCACATATATGTGGACACCCATTCTAATGCTATTTCAGCCGCACCCATTACTAACAGGTGCATAAAATCCAGCGTACAGCCATGCGATCTCCTGAGACGAACATCTGTAGTAGAGCGGGGTGCACTGAAGAGCTCAGTGACTTTCAACGTGGCACTGTTTTGGGATGCCACCTGTCCAACAAATCAGTTTGTCCATTTTATGCACTGCTGTCTCCACTTCCACTGTGAAGTGGAAATGCCTACGAGCAGCAGCAGCTCAACCACAAAGCGGTACGCCACACAAGCTCACAGAACTGGTGTCCGTCATCTGTCCTCGGTTGCAACACTCACTACTGAGTGCCAAACTGCCTCTGGAAGCAACGTCAGCGCAAGAACCGCTTGTCGTGAGCCTCATGAGCCGGGTTCCTACAGCCGAGCAGCTGCACACAAGCCTAAGACCACCATGCGCAGCGCCAAGCGTCGGCTGGAGCGGTGTAAAGCACACCGCCATTGCACTGTGAAGCAGTGAAATCGTGTCCTCTGAAGTGATGAATCACGTTTCACCGTCTGATGGTCCGATCTGGGTTTGGTGGACGTCAGGAGAACGCTACCTGCATGAATGCATCGTGCCAACTGCAAAGCTTGGTGGTGGAGGAATTATGGTCTGGGGCTGTTGTTTGGACTTGGCCCCTTAGTACCAGTGAAGGGAAATCTCAATGCCACATCGTGCAATGACATTCTAGAGAATTTTGCTCTGCCGACTTTGTGGCAACAATTTCGGGGAGGGCCCTTTTCTGTTTCATCATGACAATTCCCCTGTGCACAAAGCAAGGTCCATAAAGGAATGGTTTACTGACTCTGTCGGAAGAACATTACTGGCGTGCACAGAGACCACACCTGAACCCCCTTGAACCCTTTGGGATGGATTGGAACGCCGACCGCGAGCCAGGCCTGATCTGCCAACATCAGTGCCTGACCTCACTGATGTGAAGAAGAGGAAGAGGAGGAGAAGAGTGGAGGCTGGTGTAGCAGTAAAGGGGGGAACCAAATGCCTAAATGTTCAACAGGCACATCCAGGGTGTGTTGTTTGGGTGTCCACATACCTTTGGACATGAAGTGTATGTGAAAAGTGGCGGTTAGGGTTAGGTGTAACCTAGAAATTATATATATTCGCCATACTCTGAATTAATACTCACATTTGCCTTCTGCACGGACGCAGCAATGTGAGTGCCTGTCTTCTGACGATTGTTGCTATCCATGGTCTGGTTTTCCTAAAAGTTTGGATTGTTTGTGGATAGTTTATCATTTAAAAAAACAACCCGACACTGAGACAGGACAGAACATTCCCTCTGTAGCGGTCAGCTTACCCTTTGCTGTTTCTCTTTCTGTCTTTCTTCCATCTCTTGCTTCTTCTGATAACTCCTGTCATTCAGCATCAATACAGAAACAGAAATAATACCCCTCCTTCCCGCTATCTCCCTGTATGTGTGACTTACTTATTTACGATCAATCTGAGTGTCTTTTACCCTTTTTCTCGTTCGTGCTCTTGCCTTTTGTCCATTTCTCTCCTCTCTCGCTCCATCTTTTCCCTCTCTTGTTCCTCCTCTCTTGTTTTTTTCACCTCCTTTCGACGGACTTCCTCTTCCCTCTGTTCAAAAGGATGACCATTTCAATTTAACGAACAAGTAAACTACAGAACAATCAGTACGTAGTTGATCATTTGTTACTATGTATTCTTCAATATTAAAGATTTGATATATATTTATAAAATAACATAACAGTAATAAAAAATATAAACAATAATGATATAAAAGTAATAATACAATTTAAAGACAAACAAGCAAATAAACAAACAAACAAACAAACAAACAAATAAACAAACAAATAAACAAATAAATAAATAAATCAATCAATCAATCAATCAATCATAATAATAATGTAGTCAGAAACCTGTGCTTGGGCCCAGAAGTGATCTTTTACAATTCGCTGAATCCCCTTAATGGCATTGGTTTTCTGGTATCCAGAGCCCTAACACCATAAAAACATTTTATTTTCAAGTTCAAGTTTTTAGTCATTATATTGTAAAAGATAATTGTGTATGTGTGTGTGTGTGTGTGTGTGTGTGTGTGTGTGTGTGTGTGTGTGTGTGTGTGTGTGTGTGTGTGTGTGTGTGTGTGTGTGTGTGTGTGTGTTTACCACAGGTCCTCTTGGTGCACGAGTGTTTTCTTTGGTTGTGTGAAGATTAAAGTTGGCCTTGGCGTCTTTTTCTCCTTCCTGCTCTTGCCTTTTATCCATTTCTCTCCTCTCTTGCTCCATCTTTTCCCTCTGTTGTTCGGCTGTTTTTATCACCTCCTTTCGACGGACTTCCTCTTCCCTCTATTCAATTGCACAAAAAAAGAATGAACATTCCGATTTAACAAACAAGTAAACTACAGAACAATCATTTGTTGGTAGTTGAATATTTGTTACTATTTATTCTTCAGAATTAAAGATTATATATATATATATATATATATATAAAACAATATATATATAATAATAATATAAAACAATAATAATATAATAAACATAATACAAATAATAATACAAATACTACTACTACTACTACTACTACTACTACTACTTCTACTACTACTACTACTACTACTACTACTAATAATAATAATAATAATAATAATAATAATAATAATAATAATAATAATAATAATAATGATAATAATAATAATAATAATAATAATGTATGTAGCAGAAACCTGTGCTTGGGCCCAGAAGTGATCTTTTTCAGTTCTCTGAATCTCCTCAATGGCATTGGTTTTCTGGTACACAGAGCCCTAACACCATAAAACACATAATTGTAGTCATTATATTGTAAAATTGTAATTGCCAGTTGAAGTGTTGTGCTCCATCACTCTGTGTCTCTGTGTGTGTGTGTGTGTGTGTGTGTGTGTGTGTGTGTGTGTGTGTGTGTGTGTTTACCACAGGTCCTCTAGGTGCATGAGTGTTTTCTTGGGTTGTGTGAAAATTTAAGTTGGCTCCCGGTGCCTTGGCTACTTTTTCTCGTTCCTGCTCTTGCCTTTTGTCCATTTCTCTCCTCTTTCGCTTCATCTTTTCCCTCTCTTGCTCAGCTGTTTTGTTCCCCTCGTTTTGATGGAATTCCTCTTCCCTCTAGTCAGTATTAGAGAAAATTTTCAATTTAACGAATATGTACACTACATAGCAATCATATTGTACAGTATATGAATGTGCAATGTATATAGACAGAAACCTGTGCTTGGGCCCAGAAGTCATCTTTTTCAGTTCGCTGAATTCCCTTAATGGCATTGGTTTTCTGGTATCCAGAGACCTAACACCATAAAACACATAATTTTGGTTATTAGTATCTTCTTCTTCTTCTTCTTCTTCTTCTTCTTCTTCATCATTATGTTGAAAACTAATTTTTCTCATTCTCAATCACTGTGTGTGTGTGTGTGTGTGTGTGTGCGTGCGTGCGTGTGTGTGTGTGTGTGTGTGTGTGTGTGTGTGTGTGTGTGTGTGTGTGTGTGTGTGTGTGTGTGTGTGTGTGTGTGTTTACCAAAAGTCGTCGAGGTGCACAAGTGTTTTCTTGGGTTGTGTGAAAATTAAAGTTGACTCCCGATGCCTTGGCTACTTTAGTCAAGATGCTCTCTGGGTCTACATCTTCCTCTGTCCGGGCATTAATGGTGACATGAGCCCCCTGCCATCACATCACACATCACATGTTATTATGTTAATACAACTCAAAATTGTTGCAATTAAAAATATTAACATTTGAAAATATTTTTACTTATATTAAATAATATGTATATACGTATGTCATTATATATTGAAATAAGCCTCTGGTTGTAGACCAGTGTAAATAGACATTCTTAATATACATATATGCCAATACATGCAAAATATAAAATTGAGAGCTCTTTTAAGGCAACTGCTCTTTCTATTGCAATTTAAATGTAAAAAAATTATAATAATTGCCAAATATCCAAAAAAAACAAAGAATATACAAAAAGTGATTCTGTGCACAGGACAGGTTAAGATAAATGGCAATAGCTGGGGCTAAGAGTATGGTTCATCATATGGCTGGGGGCATAAAATATGATATAAATGGATATACTGTATTTACTGTATAGGTTATTACTATGTTATAACTATGTTATTACAATGGCCACAATGCTCAAGTTATAATGGTATATAGTTCATCCTTAACTTATTTCCTTTTAATAATACCAATAAAACAAAAAGCAAACCTTGAGGAACTTGGCAATTGAGCAGACGTGGTTGGCACAGATGCCTTTCCGAGAGTTTTGCACACCTTCACCTGTCTGCCGTATGTCACACACACACAAATAAACACCCGTGACCAACGCATCACAGCAGCCGTCTTTTTTAAAAGACCTTTTTATACATTTGTCACTCACCCAGTTGATGAGGACATATTTGGGCAGGCCAGAACTGGGGTCATGAACCCGACAGAAGGCGTACATAATCTTCCCACTGCTCAGCTCCTCCACCATCTCCTCCAGTCCTCCTTCTGCAAGCACACATACTGTAACACTATCCTGCAAGAACTTTTTACAAAGATTTTTCACCTATTTTGTACTCATGCTTAGACCTTTTCCACGGACCTTACCTCCCTTCTCTGCCAGGCGAACGTCATTGCTATTTCCTTCGTAGGTGAACAGAGCCCTGGATCACAAAAGGAAAAGGTACATTTTGTCAGAGAAGAGTAGATGAAAAATGTGTGATCCTTCCTTGAACGTGACATTTAATGTTTCTGAAGCGTAACGATCTAAAAGTGAGTAATGACTCACCAATTTGTATCTGACTTGGCATCCACCACTTCTTTATAAGCCACCATGAGTGCAGCGCTGTTTTTACTTAAATTGACCGTCATTGTTCCCCTGTGCTTCTTCTCCGGCCCATCGAGGATTTGGGATGGAACGGATACAAGTACTGGTCCAGGAAATGTGTTGTGTGTGATTTCCCGAGACCTCTGCGTCAAACCAGTAAGGGCAGATGGCATCAACCTGAACAGCCACATTCTTTGAGATGTGCGACTGCTAAGTTACTCCCCCTTTTAGTCATTGAGTAATTTCTCTGATCACACAGTTGGTTTTTATCACCTCTTGGTAATTGGTCAATACATTGGCTTTTAAACACAGCTATTGGTTCACTCGCAGTCTTTTTGCTCTGGCACATTCTTGATAAGGCGTTCCCATAAGTGTGTGTGTGTTTGTGTGTGTGTTTGTGTGTGGGGGGGGGGGTATCCTTTACTTAGAGCCACTTTAAGAATGCAAAACCTCTTTTTCGAGGGAAAACCCTCTTTAAATATGTGCCGATTGTGTAGAATGATTGCTCAAGACGCTCTGAACCGTACTTAGTGCACAAGCAGCCTGGAGAGGGCGCCGTTTCTGAATTTCAGTAAAAGCGGTGAAACCCTGATTCACGTTGTATTGATGCAATGTTTTATTAAGTTCCATCTGTACGTTATAATGTAACGCTCTCCCCTTCAAGTACAAAAAGATTAGCAGTAGTCAATGCTTCCCCAATTAAACACCTTTTTGTACATTTTTTTAAAGTAAAGTTTTGCACAAGTCTTTAAAATATAAAATATTGCCTTGGAGGCACTGCAGGTAGCATTTCATTATAGCAGTGTCAATGGCATTTTTAAGATATATATATATATATATATATATATATATATAATTTTTTTTTTTTAACATTTTGAACAATTTTGTCTAAACTATTAATATTTTATAGCTAAACTCTCTTTTCTTCTTCTTCTCTCTTTCTCCCGTTAAATGTTCACATTTTAATCCCTTATGTATGAAGCACAGAGATGATCCAGTTGGTAAATTAATGGATGGTTCATATTGCAGACATTGCAGTTATGTTTGCACATCGATTGCCTACCAGCAAATAAGCAACAAACCTCAACCAAGCATCAAATACGGAAATACAGTAGACGTCCTGATTCTAAACCATTGGCATAAAATGTAACGTTATCAAAGTTATAAAATGACCTATTACATTTGTATCAGTCTGTAATATGTATCACTAAGGTTACAAGTCCACAGTTGTACTTTACAGTTTCCTTTGGTTCTTGTTACATGTTACATACATACATGTTTAAGAAACCCTGGACTGAATGAGTATCTGCAATCTCATTCATTCCGTCACCACCCAAAAGCTAATGACCATAGATTGGGGTGGCAACATATATCGTCCAGTAAATCGGGAGCTTTTCTATTGTGGCTCAGTTCCCTCCTCGCTGCCAAAGTCGAAGCGAATGTCCACGTTAACGAGACCAAGAGTCACTGTCCCATAGTGGAAGTCAATCTGACAACCCCCCCTTTATCCTCACTCTTGAATAATACACCTGAACTCCTCCACTTGGAGCAATTGAAGGGACAAGCCATCCTTTTCTTGGTGAGACTTAGAAGTGGTGATCCACATGTCCTCTGCCTCACACTTGGCTGAATGAAGCTGCTGATGACGCCAAAAGGACATCATCATCATCTTCATCATCATCATTATCATCTACAAATAGCATCGATGCCATCCTTCTGCCCCCCATACATGACCCTTTCCATACCTTGGCTATGCCTTGATGTCCTACCCATCCTAGAATCCCAACGCCTCAAGGCTGAACAAGCTTGACTTAAGGCCAAAAATTGCCAATACAACTTACGATCTGAATATACTGTACAAAGGCCAAATAGCTTGCAAATGGCCCGCTGCTAGATATTCCTGTTGGAGGCGTAAAGTTGCTACTGATTGGCAGTTTCATCCGGGCTTTCAAGGCGTAGTCTTGGCCGGACCTGTTTCTTTTGAAGCCTCCTCCTCCCCTTGAATCTGATGGACATCGTGGAGCAAATGGGACAATGGTCTGTCCAGCAGTCATCTGCGTTGATCATGGCCCTTGTAAGGTTCACGTCGCAGTGGTCCCTGGCTCCAGTAATGACATAGTCATTGAGAGACGCCACTGTCTGGAGTGGGTGTGCTTCAAAGATGCCTTGAGTTTGTTTTTCTGCAGGACCTCCCATAGAATCTCTCAGGTGATAAACTAACCCTAAGCCTGATCATGTAGCTGGTCTGCTGGTCGGAGTATCGGTCGAACCGGCACACAAGTCCAGCAGCATCTCACCCCTTGAGTTCAGATGGACCAGGCCAGATGTCGCAATCACATGTCTCCAGGCATGCCGGTCATTGCCAATGAAGAGTGTTGTCAGTCAGATGTTGAAGCACACACAACCATCATAATTGTCCTCCCTTCTACTCATAGTCAGATTGCGCAACCTTCTCATACCCTGGGATGAGAAGCTAACGATCATTCTATTTCACATAGGCTCTGCCCTCTAGCTTCGCCTCGTGTTGTCATAAGGTGTTGGGAAGCCAATAAGGGCGAAGCGAGAGGGCTTCACCCATGGTCATGGAACTGAAGTTAGAGCAAGCTAACTATCGTTTTCACGGTTCCAGGTGGAGAATACATGCACTTGTCACCTCTCAACCTCCTGCAAACCACTTCGGCTCCTTTTTCTTCTTCTTGAAGGGTTCCTCCCTTATAGTTTACTTTTCCTGACAACATTATTATATCAGGCCATTCAGAGCAGTCCATTTGTGTTTCTCTATCCCTTCTGCCGTCTTCCACTTTCAAAATCTCCTGTTTCTCCTGTTCAATTTGAACATTTTAACCCCTTTGTCTTCTAAAAACACAGAGATGATCCTTTAGTTAATGAATGGACGATTCAGCGCGAGGCAAAATTGCCCCCCTAGGGCTAAGATCTTTAAATCTATCCTTCCTGCTGTCTTTCCCTTTCTCAAATCTCTTGTCATAAGCCAGAATTTAGGTCCTTTTCCACCAAAACAGACCTTTTCTTTATCCCCTGTCCCCGCTATACCTTGTATAGTCACCCAACATTTTCAGAATAGACACTATACAGAATCAAAAGATGACAATGTTCTAAAACATGAAAAGAATCTCATAGAATCCTTTTATTTCGCCGAATTACATTTTCAACCTGGAATTTCACACGGTAAAGTTTGCTGCGTTGCATCCATAAAATTGTCCTTGAAACCCTGAAAGAGAAAGTGAAAAATTACCAAATGTACAAAAATAGCCAAATACATAAGAAAAATTGCCAAATCAAAAATAGCCAAATACAAGAATATACAAAAAGCGATTCAATGTACAGGATAGGTTCAGTTAAAAGGCAATCACTGGCAAATGGCGGTATGGTTGCTGTGTGTGTTGCTATGTGTGAAACATTTAATATAAAATAAATAAATGTGACTACAATAATAAGGGCATGGATAATGATTACTACAATGTTATTACAGTATTATTACAATATTGCACAGAGCATATATACTAATAGGGTGGATGTAGTTACTTGTTTATCCCTGTTTAAAAGTATACAACACGTATTAAGAGAACCGTTGTTGAAACGGTGTCCATTTTTGGCACGTAAACTCAAAACACACAAGAAATTCACGCACAGCTGTGAAATGCTCGGTGTCGCTGTTGCCATTCTCTCTCTTGTCCCGAGAACAGTGTCCCTGGAGTTGACAGATTTAGATGTAGAAAGGCACAGACGCATCCTTCCTCTCCGACTGAATTTCCTCTTGTGCACCCCCCCCCCCCACACACACACACACACACACACACACACACACACAAGACCAACAGACGTGGGCACACGGTGAGACAGCTAAGCGTACATACAGAGAGACATATACTGTACGTACAACTGGAGGGTGAAATCGGGGCCCGGATGCTTTTGGGGTCTGGGGTCCCTGCCCCAACTTCCTGCAAAAGTTATAGTGGAAATGAAACTGGAAACCACGACATATTCCAGACTCCAGATGTGGCCTCTCTCTCTCTCTATCCCTCTCCCTCTCCCTCTCTCGCTCTCCCCCTCTCCCTCTCTCCCTCTCTCTCTATCCCTCTCTCTCTCTCTCTCTCTCTCTCTCTATCCCTCTCCCTCTCTCTCTCTCTATCCCTCTCCCTCTCTCTCTCTCTATCCCTCTCCCTCTCTCTCTCTCTCTCTCTATCCCTCTCCCTCTCTCTCTCTCGCTCTCCCCCTCTCCCTCTCTCCCTCTCACCCCCCCTCTCTCCCTCTCTCTCTCCCGCTCTCCCTCTCCCTCTCTCTCCCCCTCTCTCCCTCTCCCTCTCTCTCTCTCCCTCTCCCCCCCTCTCTCTCTCCTGCTCTCCCTCTCTCTCCCCCTCTCTCTCTCCCCCTCTCTCTCTCTCGCTCTCCCCCTCTCCCTCGCTCCCTCTCTCTCTCTCCCCCTCTCTCTCTCTATCCCTCTCTCTCTCTCTCCCGCTCTCCCTCTCCCTGTCTCCCTCTCTCTCCCTCTCCCTCTCTCCCGCTCCCTCTCTCTCTCTCTCCCTCTCTCTCTCTCTCTCTCCCCCTCTCTCTCTCTCTCCCTCTCCCCCTTTCCCTCTCTCCCTCTCTCTCTCTCCCCCTCTCTCTCTCTCCCCCCTCTCTCTCCCTCTCTCTCTCTCCCTCTCTCTCTCTCCCTCTCCCCCCTCTCTCTCCCTCTCCCCCCTCTCTCTCTCTCTCTCCCTCTCCCCCCCCCCTCTCTCCCTCTCCCTCCCTCTCTCTCTCTCCCTCTCTCCCTCTCTCTCTCCCTCCCCCCCTCTCTCTCCCTCTCCCCCCTCTCCCTCTCCCTCTCTCTCCCTCTCCCTCTCTCCCTCTCTCTCTCTCTCTAGCAGAGTGAATTTGTGCACAGAATATAGAGCACATCACATCACATCACATCACATCACATCACATTACTAGTTTTACTTTGGTTTTGACGCCAGTGTCCATTTGTCACAGAAGCTGGGTTTACTTGTACATAGCCAATTAGTGATAATTAATTTTTATTTTATTTTATTTTATTTATTATTTCATTATTTCTTATCCCCGTATTTTACAGCGTGTAGATAAAATAATAATAGTAACATAGAAAATGAAAATGGCAATATCCAGCAGAAGCCGAAGTCCACTTTAATGGGAATTAGTTGGAAAATTGGTAATATACAACAAAGCTAAAACAAATGGGCTGGTTTTTCGTCCCTCCTTCAACCCTGCCATGTTTCTTCAAACAGAATAATGATAATAATAATTATTATTATTATTATTATAATAATCATCATCATCGTCGTCGCGGTTTCCCCCCACAAGTCGGTCCGTGATCCACTGACCTCAGGTTGGTGAGCACCACCCACTCACCCCACCCGCTCCAGACTCTCAGCGAGCGGCGCAGTGAGCTCCGGTTCCCACGCCTCTCCGCCGGGCGAGCTCCGACAAACTCCTCGAACCAACATTTTAAATTGTATTTTTTATCTGCGCGGAAACACAAGTTAAATGGACGCCACTCACCACTCGCTTTGGATGAATGTCGAGGAATAAAATAAGTAAAGTGTTTTTTTTAAATATATATATATATATATACATATATATATATATATATATATATATATATATATATATATTTATTTTCATTTTGGCTCCGGACCGGTCGCGCTAGCTAGCTTTAGCGGGGAGGGCGGGAGGTGGGGGCAGGACACAAACTTTTGAGTCGGTGCCTACGGTCTTAAAGAAAGCGCTCGCCTTCATTGTTGTCATTCTCGCCGTCGTTGTTGTTTTCAAACAGGCAGAATTCAAGCGGAGGATTCAGAATTTCGGGTTTTGCTGTTGTTGGGTACGTTCACCGCAGCGCGGTTTCTTGTTTCGGGCGAGCGGAGGGAAAAAAGGGGGGGACCGACCTCAGGAATTCGCAGCCAGAAAAATGAGCCGTGGTTGAACGCTAGTTAGCATAGCTAGCCTCTCTGCTAGTTCGAACCAGGGGACTGTTTTTGTGTTTGTCCCCCCTCCACATTTTGTGGATTATTTGGCTTACTCATTCCCAATGCGCCGAGTCGGATTGGGAAGGAGCTAGTTTTCCATTTTTCCTTCTCCCTTTTTTTTATTTTTTATTTTTTATTTTTTATTTTTCGTTAGTTTTAAAGTCTCGCTGGCCCCCTCCGAGATCACGCCGAGCCGAGCACAACAAGCGGTAGGCTTGTAGCTAACACCCCCCTCCTCCTATTTTTTTAGCTAGTTTGTGGAAGTCGACATGCCGCAGCTAAACGGCGGCGGGGGAGACGATTTGGGGGCGAACGATGAACTCATTCCCTTCCAAGACGAAGGGGAGCAGGAGGAGAAGATATCCCCGAACGTGTCCACCGAGCGGGACCTGGACGACGTCAAGTCCTCCCTGGTGAACGAGTCCGAAAACAACAGCAGCTCCTCGGACTCCGAGGTGAGTGAACTTTTCTTCTTCTTCTGTTTTACCGCCCTCCCCTGCTGTTGTTTCAAACAAATCATATCCCAACATTTCTATTTTCTTTTTTTCCCTTCCGTTGTTGTGTTGCAGGCGGACAGGCGCCCACGGCCCAGGCCAGATCTGGAGACTTATGCCCGGCAGCGAGAGCTCTTTGTGGAAGGTATCCAGTGGCACCCAGCTCCTCACCATTTTTTATTCATTTATTATTGTTTTTATGCTTAACCCTGTCTCTTACTGGGTATTAAGTTGGGAGTTTTACAAGTAGTGATTGTTCTCTTTCTGTTGTGTAAACCGACTTTTCCTCTCCCCAGCCCTGAGGAGACAGCAGGACGGGGGGCTCTTCAAGCCTTCTCCCTACTCTGGCTACCCCTTCCTCATGATCCCGGACCTGGCCAACCTCGGTAACCCCTACCTTGCCAGCCCGGCGGCTAGATCGGTAAGACACACAGTCACGTGTCAAACACGGTCCGGTACATGTGTTTTTGGGATGTATGTGTATGTATTTGCTGCAATGCCCACTGCAAATGGGCAGAATAGTGATGAAAGGTTGGACTACTTTTTTCTGATTCAGTTCTTAGCGAGGTGACCTGGTAATGAAAAGAGAGTAGTTACATTTTTCCAACTCTTCGTTCATTCCATTCAGTTGTGAGAGCGAGAGAGGACTAAGGGAGAACGATCGTCTGCGGCTATTGAGTCGTGAATGGAATTATCGAAGAATCATTGAGCCATGAGTCAGTTATTCAAAAGATTTGTTCTCTACGGACAAATCATACACTAATCTCACATCACACAGCAGGCCTAGAGTCTTATTGGGAGACTATGGCTGGCATCAGTTAGATATATTTATAAATCTACTGGCAAGTCTAAAAAGGCTAGCCCCGCTGGCTGCCTTACATTGTTGGAGTAGCATGCTATTAGAAACCTGGGTGCCGTTCACACTATTGTCTTGATAAGTATGCTGTTGTCAACAGGACAGTATTGTGGTTGATTAGATTGGTCTTTAATATTTTGGAGTGGGTTTGAGCTGCCGGCGCACTGTTGTGATAGGGCATTGTGCGATGGTACACAGCTCGACAGGTCTGGACACAGCACTCCTGGTGAAACCGCCTGCAGCAAGAATGTGGCTCACCAGTGTGTCTCCAATATGGCCGGAAATCTGTTTCACTGTAACGTTCGGTTTAGCCCCAATTAGTTGCCTTAGCTGGGCGCTCCCCGGTGTGGTTTGGCAGTGTCTTGCTTGGTTATTTACTCTGATGCATTTTTAGATAAGGGTCTAAAAATGTATCATCTTTGTTCTTATTGTTTATTCATGTTGTTTTAAACTGCATTGCGAGGGAACATTTTACTTGCTATGTCAATACTGCAGTGCAATTCTGCTAGCATTGATGCATTTCTAACTGAGGGACATTATCCCTACAATATCAATTTTATGATAGTTTTCCAAATATTTATCTATCTAAAGCCTCTTTCACACATAGCTCCCGGTAAATTACCGTGAAAACCTTTCAGGCCCCGCTCGTGACTTTCACTATTCAAACATGCAACTACATCCAGGAAAATTTCTGTCTTGCGCCTTTTCACACATGCCATGGCTATGGCGGAAAAGATGGGTCAGGGACAGTGTTGCTAATGCAGAACTTGTGGATACAACCTGCCATGAAACTCAACAGATGAAAAAGAAGATGGGACAATGCCGGCCGCACGTACGTGTACGTGGCGGAAGACATCTGCCATGTTCAGGAACATGGCGGGAGGGAAGCTGTTATGTCCGGTGCCAATGTTTTTGTAATGTATTTCATTTTCAACAAGTTTGCGTGGTGTGTTGGTCTTTCATCTGCAAAAACCTTTTCCAGAGACTTTTCAGCTTAGTGACGACTTGGGTCTTCTGCCTCATTAGAATGTAGAATTCCTAGAAGTATAACTTGTAGAATTCCTGTTATGTCACAGCATCTCTGTTCCAGACGGTTGCCTCTAAATTTCACCCTCAGGACTGAGAAGGGCTCCCTTATTTCTGAATCCGTCCCGTTTCCAGCCATTCTTAAGAAGAGGAGCCTGTTTGCAAACAGAAGAACTTGTATTGCTTGTCCGTTATCAAATCACCCGCAAAAGCATTGGCAAGGCAACCATAAACAAGTCACAAATTCAAATACATCATCAGCGGAGTCTTGTGATTGGTCCGCTTGCTCCACGTGAAAGCGTCTTTCGTCAGACGAATGTAACCCTTAACGTGCTTGTCCCTGCAATGTTATTACCTCTATTTAGAGAACTGGCCACTGAGTCATGCCAAAGATTGAGATATTTGACTTGGTCAGCATATCTCACTTTTAGTTTAGGATCTAGCTTATTAAATTCCTTGTAAAGCAACACTATATGTGTTCTGAGTTTGTCGCACCCCAGAAAAATGTGTTATTAATCACCCAGCCAAATTTGAATGATTAAAAAAAATCCCCAAGTATATAGGTTTAAAAAAAAAAAAAAAAAAGAAGAAAAAAGGCAGCTCTCTCTGCTCTAAGACGCTGGGGACCGCTGAAGGCGCTGAAACCACGCCCAATCCCGGGCGAGGTGCGATCACGCTCAAGTGTCAGATAGCACTAATCCAATACATACATTTAAAAATCCCAAGTGAGGAAACCAATAATGGGCTGTTTTTCATTGTTTTGATTTTGGTCTGAAGTTAAAAATAGAACAGGAGAAAATGGGATATTTGTTGCGGGGAGCGTGGTGGGGCCCCCCCCAGCTCCGTGCGCCGAGCCGGAACCGAGCCCCGCTGTCCGGCGGGATTCTGTTCCGGCTCCTTGTGCTTGTGTGCCCGGGAGAGCCCCGCTCAGAGGGAAAGCCCGGACAGCACTCCGCTGTCCAGGAAGGCACGGAGCTGGGGGAGCCACCACGCTCAGAACGCATATGTAAATAAGGAGACCGAACTGTTGTACATTCTGGCATCCAGGGAAGATGCGTTATGGGGACGAAGGCTCCATAGCTAGAAAGAAAACAAATGTAGCTGTAGAATCTTGTCACGATTGAGCGAGAGTACCACTGACGAATGCGGTCTACTCTTATATAGTGCTAGGGGAGGGCCAACAGATAGGAACGCGTTACGTCACACGTCCCTGATTTAGGGTCGCCCAAAAAAAAAATCGGGATCACATAAACAGTTTAATGATCCAACTACACTATTCAGTACAACATAGTTAAGTCTTTTTACATGATTTAATCAATAACTTTCTAATCTTGGAGTTGGCTTTACAGGTACTTCAACATATGCATACGATTTAGATTCTTTATTTTCTCTGCGTTTTTTTTTTTTTTTAAGTCTACACATACCCACACACAGTCACGTGTCACTTCTATTCTTGAGCTTTGTAACACCCCGTCTATGTTAATGGCTCACTGTTGTCATTAAAAGTCTATGAATGGCCTTAATGCATGGCTCCACAGGGGAATTGTTCTAGCTCATTATACGAGCTCATTGCCCACAGCATCCTCAGACATATGCAAAGCAAACGGGCATGGGCAAACACATGGAGAGTAGGCTCGTTATGCAACAGAATAGGCTTGGGCAGATTGACGATTCAATCATCAATTGGCAATCGATGGGGGCGATCGCTGACTGACATTAATGCCGATGAAGATGATTTTTTTTAATTTTTTTTTGTCCATCAGGGAGAATCCTGTTGAGCATTATCCCCTTTTACACTGCTGTAATGTTGCGCCATTATTCACGCTCGCCGTTCTGTGTGAAATGTTAGAACATGGAACGGAGGGGGGGGCATTGTTGACGGCACTGAGCCGGCTGCGGAGCTAGTCACAGAACCAAAACTGGGCCGAATTGACATCTGTGTGAAAGGGCCAGCCGGCGTGCCGGGACAGGCGTATGACGTTTTGATGACGTATTATGTGTGCGCCCACCACCGTAACAGCTGCATTCACATGGAACACGGGAGACGGCAAACCGGAATTCATGTTAGTGGACGACAGCATGACATCGGCAATGGTACACAGCATTTGCTGCGCAGGGTTAAAATATTTAAACTTTTTGCTGTCCTGCGTGGTGGAATTTCAGGCGAGGCACCGTGTCTGCTGTGGCTGCCTGCCAGTCCAGAATTTTGCACTCCACTGATGGGGCCGGCCATTTTTTCTGGAATATTGAACTGAAATTGCTTAAATA
The DNA here is from genome assembly GCF_960531495.2 of Zeus faber. Lineage (NCBI taxonomy): Eukaryota > Metazoa > Chordata > Actinopteri > Zeiformes > Zeidae > Zeus > Zeus faber. The sequence goes on from NC_137204.1 coordinate 11,255,698, forward strand.
AAAAACGTGGAATGATATAAAAGTTGTTTTTTGTATGTATTAATTGTAGGGATGTTTGGTGCTTGTAGCGAGGAAGCAGATTGAGGATTTGGACGTGGTGCTGCGGATGGTCCAGTGATTAAGTTGCGGCTCCAGGTTATTACTTGTGTAATAATATAATTAAATATGAATAAATTATACCGGTTTTAATAGAAGGGCTTCTATTGCCAGTGGAAACCAGGTGGTCAGCTATTGATCACTCCAGATCATTGATGTCCGCTGGCCGACACGTGTGTTGTACGTCACACTAGAAGCCAGCGCTGTTGTGTTTACACGTCATGCCCCATGATCGCGCCCCTGATCCGGAAAGCCGGCATGCTATCTAAAATGACACACGGGGGCGGCATTATGCCACCTTTATTCGGTTCAATGTAGAAAAGCAAACGTACAATATTGACAGGTTATCTTTACAGTGGTATTTATGGATCTCTGTATGAAAGCGGCAATCGAAACGGTGTAAGTGCAGTTTACCGTGTTCGATCAGAGTCCATGTTTAACAATGAGGCATATTCGATTTGAAGTTCTGTTTTAACATTTGCAAAACATTAAAATATTCCATTTTGTTACAGCAATATGAGAAATAACTGCTACGCAAGCAGTGATAGGACAGCTGCACATCAGAGAAAGCATGTTCTCATTGGGTGTATATGCTGTCCGTCAATGAGAAATATATTGTGTGATGTTATCATGCTAACAGGATGGGGCCGCTGCACATACGGTCTCGGTCCCTCATGTCGCAGATCAGCAGCAGAACTGCTTTACAGAAATATCTTACATCATGGTGCTTTCTGGTGTCTGCACGTGGGAGCAAGCATGGGAGTGAGTGTAAACAAACATGGATGCACAAACGGTTGCGAGCTGCTTGCGAGAAATCAAATTAGTCATTGTATGGATCATGGATTACTACATTTTCCTGTCGCCACAACATCAAAATCAGAATCGTCTTTATTGCCAAGTAGCTTTACACGTACAACTGGAAAACAAGTTAAATATATAAGAATATGTAAAGTATTCTTATAAGGCTGTTTTTGTTTTTTTAAATAAAGCTGTACAGTTTGTGCCGGAATGTGTAAATGTTCATTGTGAAGTGTAACCGCATGTGCAATATTTATGGTTAATAGTCCAGAGGAATGTTCGGTAATGTAACGCATTGACATACTCATTCAATTTAGGGTGTACAGGACAATGTAGTGTCTTTGGGGCTTAAGGTGAGAGTTGATGACTGAGCCGATCGTGTTTTACTACATAGAAATCACAGGTCTGTACAACATTATTTGCCTACCAGCCTTCTCCTCTGGCAAAAATAACAATCCATTTTTTTCTGTTGTAAATAACAATTACAATATTCAAACTGATGACAAGTACGGGATAAATAATCAATGTTATTTTGTTTATTATACTTATTTAAAATCAAGACACATCGGCTGTAGGATATCTGACTTTGTGTGCTTCTAACCCTCATTGTGAAGTGTATTGTCTGAACACCCCACAAGACCTGCCATTTTGGAGGTGCTCTGACCCAGTCGTCAAGCCATCACAATTTGGCCCCTGTCAATGTCGCTCAGACGATTACGCTTGCCCATTTTTCCTACTTCATGCAGAGCAATTGCTGCCTAATATATCCCACGCCTTGGCAGGTGCCATTGTAATGAGATGATCAATGTTATTCACTTCACCTGTCTGGTTTTAATGTTGTGGCTGATCTGTATGTCTTACTTTAAGATACTTTGTGTTCTTGTCGAGCTAAAGCACTATCCCAGTAGCCCAGGTACATAAAGATGTACCTTTTAGTGTGTGTGTACTTATTAGAGACAGAGTGTGTGTGTGTGTGTGTGTGTGTGTGTGTGTGTGACACAGATAGTGACAGATTTGTTCCTTTTAATAGTCTGGGAAAAGGTACATGCTACCTTTAGCCCGGCACTAACTGAACCGTACAGTGATTGCTACTACAATTCCCAAAGCAAGACACACAACACAAGTAGGGCGGGAAATGCATATAGACAATTGTATAAATGGTTTAGAAATTAACTATTTTAATATATGTAGTTCAGACATGAACGAGGCACCGCAAGTGTTCCGTGTAAATTACTTGTGTAGTGTTCTTCTGTTTGATAGGAAGTGTGTGAAATGGAACGATAAAGCATTTCTTTTTTTGTTATAGAAAGTTTATCCTGATAGTGTATCTTAAACACTGTTCCGGTAGAGCTTGCCAGGTGTTTTGTGAAAACAAACTCTAATTCCACTTATAATGGAAACTAGCTCTTCTGTTGCAAGTTCAAAATTGCAAGGCTACACTAATTCATTGGTTCCAGCCAGAAAAGCAGCTCTGTAAGTCAGAACAAGCTTGAGATTCTCACTGAATTGGAAAACTATTAGTAATGATTAGGGGTGTCACTGTTCTCCAAATCCACAATTCGATTAGACTATTGATTTTAAGGTCATGATTTGATTTTCGATTCAAACATTTTTTCAGCGCTGACAGCTAGGCCATTGTTAGGTTATTGAGTCTTGATTTGTAAAGAAAAACACTTGTTTATTGATAAGTAACTACTTACTGAGAAATTATATATAAATTTGAATAATGAAAAATATGAAAATATTTAAACAACACACCTAAACAGTTAAGAGCTTTTGCAAAACTAGACTTAAGAATAAAAAACAATAAGTTACGTATTACTATTCTTTTAGGTTACTCACCAAAATAAGCGCAGATAAACAGATGCTATTTTTACCAGAGAGGAATGCTGGTAGTAAAAGGCAAATAACTACCTGCATCTCCGCAGCTCCGATCAGAGTTTTTCTCCAAACAAGGCAAATAAAAACTAGATGTATTTAATTGACTAAGTTTCCTGCTGCTGCTCTGCTGTGGAGCAGATCCCTGACTGCTCCTGAAAAAATCCCGCCTGTATTCTCATGCCCCGGTGGCAAATGTCCCGCGGCCCCACACCGGTCCGCGAGCCGGTGGTTGGGAACCCCTGCACTAGAGGACATTCTGTTGGTAATGATCGGGTTAAGTTCCCACTTTCCTCGCCACATCTGTGGAATCACTGGACATTGTGGTCAAAGGCACACTCTCCCTTGTACACACAGTGAAAAGCTAGAGGAGAGGGAGTTGACGACGCTGACTTTGCACCCCGTTACCGGGCATATTTCTGTCTAATGGAGGCTCACTATGCAACAAACTGGACAAATACAATATATTGATATATTATATTGGTATATTTAGTTCCTGCAGCCCTGGTGCCAGGTTGTGTGGTGCAGTGTGTTTGAGGGATGCCGCGCAGCAAGTCCAAGTCTGTTCTGAGCCGGGAGCCACAGTCGACCCTGTGCAGGGGCCCACACCTCCCAGCACAAACTGCATTGGTTTACCCGCAGATTTTGACTGTCCCAATACGGCGACCATGTCGGATAATATTACCCACAAAAATACCGGGAGAATCGCAAACCTGTTTGATTTCGAAGTTCGAAATCGAATGCTCATTTCGATCGATTTTCAATTTCGAATCGGAATCATGACACCCCTAGTAGTGATGTAAGTTACGTTATGTTTGTTTTTTGAAATTCTGTAATTAAAGAGTCATTCAGTAAAAAGCAAAGTGTCGTTGAATTTTCAGGCAGAGGACTTCCGTTGAATGATGTACAAGAGTCAGAGGAGTCGGTTTGGTTCTTAGTTGTGGATGAAATTCTCCCAAGAATAATTAAAATCTGTCAAAATTACTTATTTAGGTGGAATGCAACATGTTAAGCAGTGTTAATCACATTCAGTATAAATTTGCCTTGGACTTTGTCCTTAGTAATTATTTATGTTTGTGAGTCGAATATTCACTCTTTTGCCGAAGTTACTCAGACTCCCAAGTCATGGGCTGAGGGTGCCCAAGCACCTGCCCCTTGATGCGGTTTTGTGTTTAAAAATCTTGTTCCATACAAGTAGGAAACTAACAAACTAAACAGTAAAATATATAGATCTAAAATAAAAACACAGGAAAATCACCAAGGGAATTCATGCATGGTGCATCGCTGTCTGGAGGAGAAAAAAAAACTCCACTCCAATTCTCCGAGTGAGATTTACGTTTTGCCTCAAATGTGTAAGTATTTCCAAACAAGCACTCCTGCTGTTTTCTTTCCAAACCGGTTTCAGAGGCTCTGCACTTGCCATCTTTAATGGGCTTACACCATAACAAATGAATGAGACAGCGAGTGAGTGAGAGGAGGCGGGGCTATGTGGGCACCGCGGCGTGACTCGCTGTGGGAGCGAGGAGAGAGCGAGGAAGCGCAGCTGGTACTAGTATATCCATCGTGGGGGAAAATGAGCCTGAAACCATTTTTAATATTCAGAATTTATATTTATGACAACACTAGTATGCAGACATTTGTTTTATTTATTATTGTTTATTATTGTTTTTATGAGCACAGGCATCAGCCGATGCAGATTATCTGTAAATGCGCAAATATCGGCCCAATTAATCGGCCGACCAATCAATTGGTCGACCACAAGTTACCATCTTTGGTCAACTGTCTGGAGAGAGGGTTCTATAACCACGGTTGTTATCTTTTTCATCATTGAAACCATTATTGTATAGTGAATAGGGTTTTACACTGAGGATACAACACACACTTGTCATTGACTACCAAAAAAACAACTCAGGAGACTGGTCACATAAACCATGCGTGTTGTTTCATACGGCTGTGGTTTAAAACCACAGAACTCAAGGATGTCTTTGTTCTAAGCCACTGCGCATTCTCTCCTGATCAAAATAAAAACGCAACTTTCAACAAATCATTTCATATTAAATACATAAGTGTGGCAAAGACTCGCAAGACAGGGTGCTCCCACAAGGACTCGGCTGTAGTTGAAAACCACTGTAATAAAGCACGGATAAAATGTTAAGCCTGGTGGAGGAAATAGTTGATATTCTTTCTACCAGCGTCTGGAGACACTTTTAAGTTTACTTAGTCATTCAAACGTCTCTATAATGTTTATCCATCTCAATAGCTTCACATTGTCCCGTGACCTGTTGGATGCAGTTCATGGACTTGATGAAGTTTACATCATCATCATTTAGCAGACGCTTTTGTCAAAAGCCACTTACAATTATTCATACACCGATAGGTGCGGCCATCAGGAGCAATTGAGGAGTGTCTTGCTCAAGTACACTTCACCATGAGCAGGAGGAGCGGTGGATTAAACTGGCAATCTTTGGATTACAAGATGACCCCCTCTACGTCCTGAGAATTTTATCGAGACTGCACTTATGCTGCCTGCCTTTAGTGGCTAGGGACTCGGTCCCACCATTCTGTTGCGAATGTTGGTTAGCTGTAGTCTTAATAGCTGTTGTGGTTTTTTTTCTTTGTTTTTTTTTAAGTTCTGATCCTTCTGTTCCCTGGGGATCCTGCGCTAAACATAAGAACAACAAGGTTACCATCTCTTTTCTTTATCCGGATTTCGGATAGTTTTTTTTTTTTTTTTTTTACGTCGAAAAGCTTTTGTACAGCTGTAGTAAGTACTTTTGCTTGTCCCACTCCTGGTTTCATTATTTATTTCCACTCCTTGATTTACATAACACTATACATGATCTGGGTGCAAACTGTTTGTTACCGCTTCACTCCTTATCTCTCTTGCCCACCTTCCAGTACCAATTATAAGCTATAATTTTAGAGGTCTTCATAGTTCTGTTGAGAGAAAATTCTGTACCAGCTGAAACAAGCCAACTGTCAGATAGCATTTCTACAGGAAACCCATTTATCTGATGTGGAGCATGAAAGGTTAAAGTGATGGGCAGATAAAGAATATGGTTACTCTTCACACCAGTCAGGGAGAAAAAAGGGAGTATGTATGTGACAAATAAACCTCTCTTGAATCAATACTTATACACAGACAAATCAATTTCACACAAACATTGGTACATAAATACACCGATCAGCCACTGACAGGTGAAGTGAATAACATTGCTTATCTCGTTCCAGTATCACCTGTCAAGGGGTGGAATATATTAGGCAGCAAGAGAACAATCCGTTTTTGAAGTTGATGTGTTGGAAGCAGGAAAAATGGGCAAGCGTAAGGATCTCAGCGACTTTGACAAGGGCCAAATTGTGATGTTAGACAACTGGGTCAGAGCATCTCCAAGAAGCACTTGAAGACCCAGCTCTTCAGAAAGCACCTCCTCTCCTAACTTACAATTACTTAGCACTACTTAGCAGTATTTAGTTATTGTTACACTAATGTTTCTGTTACAAATCCTACCTGTTCTAGATGCCACTAAAATAGAATTGGCAGACTGGACAAAGATCACTCTTAAAATCTGGAATAAAACAGTCACCTTTTGGGCTACCAAAGCTAATCTCATCATTTATAAGTATTGGATTTGTGAAGACCTTCAAACCTAACACTTTGGATATTGACTTTAGAAAATGATCAGGTCAGCGACTGGTTTATCTACACCAGTTATTTGATGGTGACAATCTTAAGACATTTTAACAGTTGAGAAATGACTTTGACCTCCCCAGGACAGATTTCTTTCGATATTTACAGCTGAGAGCGTTCCTGACACAAGGAAGGGGGGGGGGACTCATAAAACCTACCCCCGTAGAAAAGTTTTTAATATAAATACAAATGGAAATAGAGATAATAAAATGATTAAATTATATCATATTTTCATCTATGAATATACATAATACCCCACAGATAAATCAGAGGTGGGATGCGGAAACGATCAAGGTCATATCGCAGGACACTCGGAAGGAGGTGTGCACTGAGGCACACCTAGTTACAAATTCAAACACATGGAGGGAATTAATTCCCTCCACGCAACAGACGAAAAAAATGAATTGTCCGCAGAAACTTTGCGGACAATTCATGGATCTAAAAAGTATGAGACCTCTATCATGTGGAGCAAATTACATACTCATTAAGGCTCCAAAAATCCACCTTTACTAAACGATGGAGAATTGCTATTATCATTTTTCTTATATATATTTTAGATTGGATATGCTTTATTTTGTGTGTTTCTTGCTTGATACTTGAATGTTATGTGTACAAATGCTAAATAAAGCAAGAAAAGGAAAAATAAATAAATTGTATGAAAATGTATTTTGCACTGTTGTTGATGAGGGAAAATAAATTTAAGTGAGAAGAAAAAACAAACAGTGTTTCCCTTAGCATGGAGTTGTAGCAGCGGTGCATTTATTTATTTTAATTTTTTTTTGCGCGTGCACACTATGCGCAAAGTAAGCCCTGCCTCCAGGAACAAGAGTCGGTGCTTGTGGAATACCTACTTTCTTTAGGAATTACCTTACTTAAACAAAACGCATCAAGGTGGATCTTCTAAATGTTGTTTTATTTATTTTGCGTATTCCTATCAAATGATTGTGTTTGCTGCAGGCCCGTGCAGAGATGTTAAAAGTGGCAGGAGCTCAAAGTCAACAAAAAAAGGCAAAGGCACATGGAACCAGCCCTGGTTCTAGCCATTAGTGGTGGGTATTTCGATTCCTTTCTGCCACACACATCTTTTGAGTTTACTAAAAAGATTTGTTCACTGATTCCGGTGAGTCTCATGACTTGTTCTTGCAATGTATTTTTTTCAGTGGGTCCTCCCTGCAGCCAAGGTCCGTGCAGGAAGTCTGCTTGCGTATAACGATGTTAAAACAAGTTTGTCACTCCACAAAATTAAGAAATACAATTGGCCATTGTTAAATTTCATTTGTTTGTGCCTGACTACGATTTACTACACCACATGAGACTTAACTACGGTGACAAGACATCCCGGTTTTTCCAGGATTGTCCCGGTTTCAAGCTGAGTCTCAACAGATAACACTAAAATGTCCTGGTTTTCAACATTCACTACCAAATTGTTCCATTTTCACCACAATTAAAATAATAATAATTATAATATTATACTTGAAAATGTTGCGTTCTGTACACACTGCAAGAGTATTGGTCGTGTGCGGTGGAAATTCAGACATGAAATATAATATTAAAACAGCCAAACAAAAGCGATAATAATAATTCTCCATCCAGGTGAAAACGCCTATGCTGCGTGCATAAGGGCAAACATGTCCGCGCATGAATGTGTGGTACAAGGGTCCTGGTATGAATCCCATGGCATAGAACTCAATTTGGCCCAGTTCAAAGCGAATTAAAAAAAGTATCCGCTATCATCGGTGACGGTTCATTCATATTCTTTTAAGCAATCAAGGGGGAAAATAAGGTTGCCACCCATCCCCTAAAATACGAATCGTTCCGTATTTCACAATTAAATCTTGCATCCCGTTTGAGTCAATACGGCATTTAAATCTAAACTATCTAAAATTAAAATAATATTAAAATATTTTATTGAACAAAATAACATGACAAAGATTTTACTTCGACTTAATTGTCAATGATGCCAAGCGTAGGTGGGATCGTGCATGTATAATGTTTGCACAATAAGGTTTGCGGTGCACAAACTGAAATAACACACCATCCTGAATAAAATAACTAAAGAGGGAATCAATGAAGAATCGAAGCAACTATAAGAACACAGGACAAGCTCTCCTAGCTGAGCATGCCTGGCTCCGCCTGCAGGTGGATCACCGACTTCATGTCTGACAGGAAGCAGCACTTGAAGCTGGGTAAACACTGACTCCCGGACCATCAGCACCGGTTCCCCTCAAGGCTGTGTTCTTTCTACTCTGCTCTTCTCCCTGTACACCAACAGCTGCACCTCCAGCCACCAGTCTGTCAAGCTCCTGAAATTTGCGTACGACACCACCCTCATTGGGCTCATCTCTGGTGGGGATGAGTCCGCCTACAGGTGGGAGCTTGACCATCTGGTGACTTGGTGCAGCCAGAACAACATGGAGTTCAACGCTGTGAAGACAGTAGAGATGGTTGTGGACCCCACTCACCCGCATAACCCTGTGTGACTCCCCAGTTGACTCTGTGGAGTCCTGCTGCTTCCTGGGAACCATCATCTCCCAGGACCTTGAGTGGGAGCTGAACATCAGCTCCATCATCAAGAATGCCCAGCAGAGGACATAGGCCCTTTCTCAATCTGCGTTCTTGTCTGTTCTTGTGTTCTTGTGGACTTGTGAAACGTCATCAGTCGCAGCCCAAGTACTGTTCCGATTCAAAGTACGCATCAAGCCAAGTCCTGTCCAAATGCCCGGATGTTGACTTGGGACCACTGCTCAAGTCGGCCATACTTCCTGCAGCAGCTGAGGAAGTTCAACCTACCAGAGACGATGATGGTGCACTTCTACACCTCCATCATTGAGTCTATTCTCACCTCCTCCATCACTATCTGGTACGCTGCTTCAACCACCAAGGACAAGGGAGACTACAGCGTGTCATTCGCTCTGCTGGGAAGGTGATGGGCTGCAACCGACCATCTCTCCTGGACCTATACGCCTCCAGGACCCTGAGGCTTGCAGGTAAGATTGTGGCTGACCCCTTCCACCCCGGACACAAACTGTTTGAAACACTTCCCTCTGGCAGGAGGCTGCAGTCCAAAAAGGCCAAAACCTCTTACCACAAGAACCGTTTCTTATTGCCGCCAGTTCTTTAGGTTTGTTCACACCGATTAGTTTGCAAACAAATTCTAGCAGTGGCTTTTGGCAGAAGGCGGCGACTCAAGTGAACAAATCGATTTTGGGGAGGAGTCAGTTTATTTTGTCCACTTAAAAGATTTGGTCAAAAAGAAAGACTCGTTTGTCAACGACTCAGCACTACGAGCCATTTAGCCATTTTTTTTTTGTTCAATAAGGAAATATAGCAAAATGTTTCCGTTTGTTTAATTTAGAGGAACGGGACACACGGACACACAGCGGATTGCGGTGCGCCGAGGACGCGTTCCTCATGAATATATATTTGTTTCCCAGAAAATCCGCAACCTCGATGCCCATTCACGTCGACCTGTTATGCAAAACTCACTGTGGTGTGGGGATGGTGTGGTTTGAGCAGCCACACCTGACCTGGATCTAGGTAATTGGTGGATCCGGGACAAGAGTGGCTGCATACCTGTTGCTCGTTGGTTGGTCAAACGAGCAGCAGGTAAAACCTCCATCCCCACACTCAGTCAGGAGGAGCCCGTGTCACGACATCTCTCTCTGCTCCTGGGCTTATTCCGACTAGCCCTCTCTACAATGAACTGGTGTCTACAACCCCGTCTTCTGTGTCTCTGTGCCGTCCCTGAACATGCCAACTGGGTGGTGGGTGGTAGGAGGAACTGCCACACTGACTTTTTCAGTGCTTGTGCACATACATTTGGGTGTCTGATGGGCCTGCTAACACGCAAACTGAAAAAACACAATCCAGTCAGCTTTTTGTGACCTGTCCAGGCTTGTTAGGCCCGGTGGCAAGTACCCGGGCCAGGGGTAAGAAAGCGATGCTGAGATTATCCCTGTTACTCATGGTGCTTTTTTATTTTTTTTATTTTCCCCGTTCAATCAGGAAATCGAATTTAAAAAAAAAATATATATATATATATATATATATATATAAAACATACACGGGACATGCGATCGCTCCCTCTCCAATGCATCCATTATACATGGAAAGGGAGACAGGGTCTCACATTGCGCCCTGATCACTCCCACAGACGACCCAAAATGTACTTGCGTTTCTGATCGATGTATTGTTTTCGAGGGCTTTAATGCTCGGATGAACGAAACCCATTTGTTTAACCCATTACTTTTCGCATATTACCTGTTAAAAAATAGCTGAGCATATTTGTATGAACTGGACGTCATCAGTAGTGAAAAATTACACAACCCCTTGTTTTGAGAGAGAGAGAGAGAGAGAGAGAGAGAGAGAGAGAGAGAGAGAGACCGAGACCTGGTTTGCTGAAGTTGCAGGACTGTTTTCCCCTGATCACTTGACCTGGATATGAATGTCGGACGGACGTACAATCTGAATTGTTATTTATTTTTTTTATTTTTTTTGAGACCAACGCTTTGCTTTGCTTCCTGTCTCCCCACCCCTCCCAGACGGACTCTTTCCTCTGCTAATTGTGCCGGGACAGGGGGACATAGCCCCCCGTTCCCGGATGCAATAACCGTAACGCAAAGTTATTAAATCAGTGTGATCATTTTTCTTTGCCTCCGGAGAAGGAGTGTTCTCCACCCGTTCTACCTCTCCCTGTCCGCTCGTTCCCTCTCTGGCTCCACGCTCCGCACCCCGAACTCTAAAAGACAGGTCTAGGGACTGAGTGACATTTTTAATTATAAAAATAATGAATTGTAAGAATATAAAGACCTGTCTCTGTAGAGACTGGATGTGTTTCAGTTTCCTCGTCTTGGCAGACAAGCTCCACAGTTCGGATTAGACGTGCCATTGCCCCTAAATGTTATTTATTTATTTCCCCCCCAAAAACAAATAACTTTTGAAATATTTGTACAAAATAAATGTTCGTAGAAACCCACTATTTGTGCTTAATTTGGATTCAGCCCCGCACCTACTTCACGGAAATCTGATGCTTCCAATCACACTGTCACTTCTGTTCACAGCCGTGCCGGCATTTTCCCGTAAACCATACTACTTTGAGAGTGGGGAAATTTACCGAACGGCTTTTGCGGAACATTGACACCGGCTCCTGTTCCCACATGCTGCCAATACGGAACATTGCCAATAAATTTACGGCTTTCAGTGCAAGTGGGGAAGCGGCTTCGGTGCATTACCGCCACCAACTCGGGAGCGGCTGCTGAGTCAAGTGCGACATGTAGTGGGGAAATTCAGTATTCCGGTCCGTTGTCTGTTTTCACATCAAACCAGTTTGAACATTTTTACAACCGCCCAACCATAATGTCCATAGTGCAAAATTATATAATGACTAAAATCTTGTACATATGTTTTGTTTTGTGCTTGTCATCAAGCGCAAGATATATCGCTTCTATAACTCTAGAGATTGGAGAAGGTGGAAGGAGTATTTTCCTCTTTTCACGGGAGCTAGGCTAGTTGCTTCCACCTGTTGCTTTAATTTGAGCTAACACAGCTAGCATGCAGCCGGTTAGTATCTTGGTACTGGAAACTCAGGGACGGAATTGGTATTGTAAAATAAGATAAAAACCAAACTGAGAGCTGCCCCCGCTTAAAGTCGACGAGTCGATTCATCAGTCGGAAACCAGTCAGTCGACTGAGCTTCAAGTCAAGCAGCATTATTATTTATCTATTTATTTAGCCCGGGGTTTTTATTTTTATTTTATCTGTTATTTTGGTCAGTGTGCATTACAATAACAGGATGAAACAGATGGAAGCTTACAAAATGCACTGGGATAACATTAAAATGGGGAATTATAAACAAGGGGAATCATCCATTTATTTTTATATGTGTGAATCGTCTGTCGAACATGGCCCTCCGTTTGCCTGATTCCCGTTCCTCCAAATAAAACAACAAAATACAGCATGGGGATGGGGCACGGGGAACGACTCGTAGACTCGTTAAGATTATTTTCTACGCACCGGGTGATCGGGGTGAGTGTCTCGGAGAAAGTGTCCCCATTACGCACGGTTTCGTTCCATCAGGAAACATAAAATAAAATAACCAACATCTAAAATCAAAACGCACCGTCATGGCGCTTCAATCGCAGGCACCCCGTCGCTGGTGCACGCATCGCTTAAGCACGCATCGTCGGTACAGTCGGGGAGGGGAACGGGTGCGCAAAATGCGTCCCAGTCGCTTTTTCTCCGTGGAATTATGTTCTGTAAGAACCCTGAGGTCTGCCTCCAAAGTATTACTTTAAAAGAACTGTGTATATTCTCTGTATTCCTTGAAAACATCCTTGAAAGCAAATCTCCCAAATCTTAATGTTCCTGTGGCACTCTTTATGTTCTGCCGTTGGCCGACTACACAATGGCTTCCTTGTTTCACGAGTCCTCCTGCTTATGTGTAAAAACATGATCATGAGTTTGTGTGTGTGTGTGTGTGTGTGTGTGTGTGTGTGTGTGTGTGTGTGTGTGTGTGTGTGTGTGTGTGTGTGTGTGTGTGTGTGTTTGGGGCCACGTCTATTGTAGCAGTCATGCTTTCCATTGCATTTTCAATTGCAAGAATGCTAATATAGAGTTGATTTAACAGGAAATTTAATACAAACATACTAAGGCTTGTAATACTATGCCTTTAAGGATGTCACAATAAAGACCTTACCAACATAATGTTATTTTTATTGCTAATTTTATCTTCGACAAACCTCACAAATGACATTATGGGATTCAGTTTCTGTATTTAACTTAACAATGTAAAAAGTGTTTGAGCTTAAAGAATGTGAATGGTGATAACTTGGTCAGGATGGGAAGCCAGAGTTCATTGTCGGACTGAAGGTTTCATTTGGGTTTTTTTTGGTAAGTTGGCGAGTTTGGATATTTACAATGGGAAACCTTATCATGCAGTAATAACTTTTACAGTTATTGCTTCAACTATAACTACTAACAGATTTACAGTTTGTCCAAATGGCATTTTGGCAACATGCTTTATTGATGGTCTTTTGTTGAATCCAAAATGATTGTACGTAAATTTTCCTGGCTTGTCCAACCGGAGCTGTTGTCCACCCCAAATCTTATCTGATACGTAAAATACTATCCAATAAATTACAATAGTAAAATTTGTTAAACTTTTTTGGAGCAGCTCAGCCCAAACGAGGAGGACTTGTTGTTGAGGCGAGACTTATTTTAGTTGGTTACTATAGTTACCTTGATTTTTGTGACGCATCATCTCCCTTGTACTGCAATATAATAATGTCTCCAAGTCACTAAAATGCACAATTTCACCCCTGCTGACCCAACCTGACTTGAATATTTCGACTGACGAGTGAGTCACGCAAGCTTGGTTGATTGAAGGAATTGAAATAATCAAACACATGTAAAACACTTACATATATACAGTACTTATATAAATATCTTATACAGGATGTATTTGAGTTATTCACCTCTATGTGTGTGAACTAAATGAACCTTTTGAGAGCTTTGCCAAGTAGTTTTTATTTAAAATGTTTACAGTCTCAATACGACACATACATTATGCACGTGTTTTAATGAATTAAATGTGGCAAAATAATATAATATAAATAAATATAATTATAATATATAATAAAATGTCCAGATTTGAACATGTGAGGACCGCCCCTCTGCATCCTTTTTGCACACCCGCGACTTCCAGATCCTATGTTCACAAATTTGTACCAGCAGAGCGCTAGAATACACAAAGTAAGTTTCTTCTTTGAGTATCGCTTAACAGAAGAGTAATGATGAAGTAAGTCATGAGAAATAACAGATGTGTTCATTTGTTATTGTTGTTGTGTTTTGCCTTAACTCAAAAATCTATTTTATTGCTTATAAGAGCATAGCTATTTCACTGCAAGGTCATGAGCTCCACATCATAAAATCTTTCGGTGGAGCCTCGAAGCAGACTTTATTTGGTAATATTCCTCACAGGCAACACCCTCCTATGGAGCTACGGCATTATCTCAACGCAAAAGGAAAACCCGACAGACCTGTGGTCTGTTGCCACCCTTTTAAAGTGAATAAAAAGACAATAAATTGGCCGTAGATGTCATCAAAAACCAACGCCTGGGCGCCGGGACAAAGTTGAGTTGAAGTGTGTGTGTGTGTGTGTGTGTGTGTGTGTGTGTGTGTGTGTGTGTGTGTGTGTGTGTGTGTGTGTGTGTGTGTGTGTGTGTGTGTGTGTGTGTGAGAGTGTGTGTGAACGAGGACTGCCCGGTGCGCTTCACAGTCCCACCGGCAATGTCAAATTTAGGGAGTCTAAGGGGTCAAACTCCTAAATCCTCGGGTCAGCTCGAATGACAGGAAGCAGCTGTTGGTTGGGACTGTAAGAGATCTGTAGTGTCCGGCGCTCAGTCACCGGGCCAAAATGTCCTCTACACTTTATCATGTCATGTTGTCATTGGGCGTCAGACCATGTCTCATAAAGGTCAGGTTTTTAAGAAATTGGGTTCCTGTCTGTCTGCCTCCCCAACTTCCTATTTTTTTTTTTTTTTTTTTTTTTAACCCTTCCTGTCCAATTTCTGTCTCAGTACCTGCAGATGCAATGGCCTCTCCTCGATGTCCCCGGAACAACGGCTCTGAAGGACCCTCGCTCCTCCACCCCGACCCACTTGGTAACACTTCACAAAATCATATCGAAGCCCCTTAAAGACCCTTAAAATTCTGCTTAAAAAAGATATAGTAATGGAAACTAGCTCTTGTGTTGCAAGATCAAAATTGTAAGGCTGTACTTATCCATCTAATTAGGGTACATTTACATATATGACGGTTTGTTCTGCTGAGGTTTGGTACATTACACTGCAGACCGCTGGAATATAAATAAATAACTAAATAAATAAAAAGCTTAGCAGTCTGAAATAATGAGAGGGGAAAAAAATAATAAAATGAAATAAATTAGTCTGATATTTAAAGATCTAGAAAATGTGATACTATCCACATGATAAATTATTATTATGGCTATATAGGGTATAAATCATGAATATAAATTATAACTATATAATTTAAAGTGTTAATTAGTCACATTCGATAAGAATTGTGCCAAGTGCCTCAGCCTTTCTTGCTTAGTTTGAAATTTATTTGATTTATTGAATTATTTGTTTTGATTTAATTATTTCATTGTTAGTGAGTCGCGCATTCATTCTTTGGCCGATGTGATTCCAGATTCCCGACTCGTTTAAAACATTGTTTGTGAGTCTCGCATTGCTCAGTATAACCATTCTGCTTTTCTCCTTGTATCTACACAGTCCAATAAGGTACCGGTGGTGCAGCACCCCCACATGTCCCACCTCTCCCCCCTCATCTCCTACAGCCCCGACCCCTTCCTCCCGCAAACGCCGCCCCCGCACTTCTCTCCCGATGCGGGTAGGTGGTTAACCATTAAATCTATCACTACCCAAAGAGCATCTCATGCGCTTTCGCTGTTTTGAAATTAGACTTGATCTTAAGACGTGTGTGTGTGTGTGTGTGTGTGTGTGTGTGTGTGTGTGTGTGTGTGTGTGTGTGTGTGTGTGTGTGTGTGTGTGTGTGTGTGTGTGTGTGTGTGTGTGTGTGTGTGTGTGTGTGTGTGTGTGTGTGTGTATTTTGACACAATCTTTTTGGGGCAGGTGTCTCTCGTGCCCCTCATCCCGCAGAGCTCTCCCCCTACTACCCCCTCTCCCCGGGAGGCATGGCCCAGATCCCGCACCCCCTTGGGTGGCTGTGAGTAACCCCCGACGCAGTCTCGCACAACCACACACACACGTGTCCCCAAAAGTGTGTGCCATTTATTATTTAGTGCCATCCCATTTGACGATCATTCTGTGTCTCTCCATCTATCTGTGTGTGTGTGTGTGTCTGTCTGTCTGTCACCGCTCCACATCGCTCTCTCCATCTAGTCAGGGTCAGTCTATGTACCCCATTGCTGCGGGGGGCTTTAGGCCCTCTTTTCCCGCCGCTCTCACCATGAATGCCTCCATGTCGGGGTGAGTTTGTGCCACCACATCATTTCGTCATGGTTTGTTGTTTTGTTTGGTTTTGTTTGGTTTGGTTTGGTCGATGCTATCCCATAACACGGCCTAATGGATTGATTAATTGACGGTGCGTTCGACAGCCTGATGTCGGGCGGCTTTTCCCCCCACCTGGTGACCCAGTCGTCGGCCCAGTCGTCCGTCCCGCATCCGGCCATCGTCAAGCGGGAGCCCCGAGAGAGCGGCGAGCACGGGTAGGAACGGATAAACTACTTTTTAATTTGAATTTTGTTTTGCTTGAGGTGCTTGAATTTCATCCTCAGAGATTGAATTGCCCATTTTGTGCTGAAGTGCTTGAAAAGTCCTTGAAAAAAAAATCATCATCATTGAAATTCTATGATATCTCAACTGGTTTTGTTATTTAATCACATTAAATTATAACGTTATAAACAATAAATCAAGGAATCGCTTTTACAGCACAGCTTATGCCATAAATAATGTACATTTAATCCAGCATAGATTGGAAATAGACACTTTTAATAGTAGATTACAATAAGATTAATAATAGATACTGTATATATAATAATAGACAATGAGACAAAGATTATATTATATTTTAATTAAGATCACATTGAAAATTGATTACATTTTGCATGAAGGAAAATTGTGCTTAAAAGGCTGCTTGAAAGTTTGTGAATTTTATTTTGTTATACCAGAATGAACCCTGATTCAGTGTTGTGATTACACACAGCTCCAAATTAAATAATGATAGCCATTTTATTTCAGTGATTTTTTTTCTATCGCCGTTTTATTTACAGAAGCTGTCATGTGATCTGTTTGTTTTGATTTTAAAAAGCTGCATATCCAGAGACAACAAATGACCTTTAACGTTATAAAAATCTCTTTCCCATCCTGTGAAGATTATTGTCCTTTCATTTCTTATTTGAAACGTTTTCTACTTGATCGCAGTTGTTTTTCCCGCAATATCACATTGAACCCAGAGATCAGAGTCTCATCGCCGTTGCCGCATTTTCTCCTCCCCGTGTCGCCGCAGAAAGATTGTGTCGCCGGTGAAGAAGGAGAAGGAGGAGGAAAGGAAGCCTCACATCAAGAAGCCGCTCAACGCCTTCATGCTGTACATGAAGGAGCAGCGCGTCAAGGTGGTGTCTGAGTGCACGCTGAAAGAGAGCGCCGCCATCAACCAGATATTAGGACGCAGGGTCAGTGTTGCACTTTCGACTGAATGGCCTGGAGCTGGCTGTGGTGGTTGTTGTTGTTGTTGTTTTTAAGTTTTTCAAAGTGACCAATGCTCTGTCGTTCGTCCGTCCACAGTGGCACTCGCTAACTCGAGACGAGCAGGCCAAGTACTACGACCTCGCTCGCAAAGAGAGGCAGCTCCACTCGCAGCTCTACCCCGGCTGGTCCGCCAGGGACAACTACGTGAGTATAAAAAAAGAACTGGACTACGTAAATGACAGGAATATGGAATAAGAATCATGTTGTTTTTTGTTGTTTGTTTTTTTTCAACACAAAGGATAAGCCAGAGATTTGTTTGTATATTTTTCTTTTTTTTGGATTCTCCTCTTTACAAGTGACTCAGTACAAAGATTGGGTCAGCTTGGCTCGTGAATGGAATTCTCATCATTCAATTCAGCCCAAATGATTGACTTGGGATGTATAAACCAGCCACATCCCATATGAACTCACTCGTCATTTTCAAAGATTTGTTCGTTACGAGTCTTGCGTTACTCATGTCGCTGGTGGGTTTTTTTTTTCTATGTTCTTTCTGCAGGGTAAGAGGAAGAAGAGAAAACGGGATAATGTCAAGGCTGATTCTAGACCAGATGGTAAAGCATAAACTTTTATATTTGTCATTTCATCATGTTAACAAATATATTTAAAACGACTCCTTATTACTGAAAGAACTAAAAATTTCAGTTGGAAAAAAATATGAAAGGGGTTTCAATTATCTTTGAAGGGAGGCCAGATTTTTATGATTATGATAAAAAGAATAATCATTCGATAGGTGTTTTTAACATTTTTCTGTCTATGTTCTCCATTTCACAGCGTCTCCGGAACACTTTGCACCGCAGCCCAAGAAGCCCTGCGCTCTGGCCGGCTCCCAGGAGAAGCCCCCCCACACCCCCACTCCCACCCCCGCCCCCGCCCACGTGCACATGCACACCCACCTGACGCACACCCACCTGTCCCAGACGAGCCCGGCCTCCTCGCTCGACTCCCCCGCCACTCCCACCACGGCACTGGCCTCCCCCGCTGCCCCCGCCCCCACCCACACCGACCACTCCCACAGCGAACACACGCCGTACGCGGAGCAGGTTCAGCCGCTGCCCCTCACCACCAAGCCCCACCGGCCCGGCAGGGACGCGCACACACACGCCCAGGCCCACTCCCACCCCCACGTCTACTCCCACTCTCTAATTCGGAGCCCGAGGATTTCCGGGCGCCCGCCCAACTCTGCCTCCGTCTCGCCCACCCACTCCTCCCACCCGCCCTCCTACTCCCCCCACGTGGGCTCAACGCGGAGCCACACCCCTCCCTCTCTCCTTCCCCCTCCCCCCTCCTCCCTCTCTCGCCCCCTCCCCTTTCCCGCCGCCTCCGCCCCGCCCGCCTCCGCCCACCAATCGGTGCACGGTTCACATTGTGCCTTAGTCCAATCGCAGCCGCTCTCCCTCGTCACCAGAACCAACACCTGAAACGCCCGTGACAGGCTGACGTGCCGTAGTTAAGCTTTCTACCTTTTATTGTTGATTTTTTTTTACCTGTACATAACTTTTTTTTAATATATATACATATAAAAAGAAAAAAAAAAAGAAAACCTTTTGTTAAGATTCTAGATCACATTTTAGCCCGGGCAAAAATATTGGTCAATATTTGACTGCGTTTTCCCAACTCTATGAAACAATGTATTTTTGTAAGCCTCGATTTTCACACGGTCATCTATTCAGAATTTCTTTTTCATTTTATTTTTTTCATTCACTTTTCTGAACCCCATGGAACCCCCCCCACGATTTACATTTTGTGTAAGGACTAGTTTGTTAACGGAATAATAAGCGGTGTAAAGGATTTGTTCGATATGCATATTTCATGTGTTGTTAGTCATGAGTGTAGTTCTATTTCGGATTGTTTTATAAAAGCACCTCTCCACCGTGTTAATAAATATCCATTGATTTCTGACAAATACAGCTGTTTTGAATTTAGTGGTTGTGTGTGTGTGTCTGCATTTTATTTAAAAAAAAAAATATATATATATATTTTTTTTTAATTTCTTTTTTTTCCTGACCCAACCTGTTTGTTTTCGCTGTAACATCTAACCCCTGGTGTGAGTCATGGGATGTGGTTGGGAGAAAAAAACCTACTGAGTAATTAATCATGAGTCATTCCAACTTTGAACAAACAAACCGATAGGTTGCGTAATACAACGTGAACTTTGTGCGCCATAAACTGAATACGTAGATCTAGCGTCCTGGATTATTGTTCCTGACAAGCTCGTGATGTGCATGATCTAACCGGGCGTTATTGGTTTTTCAGTTGGTACAGTAATAGTTCTATGACCTGTTTTCCTCTTGGACTACTTTCTCTCTTGCATGAAATTGATCCTTTCAATTATCTAGGAAAGATTTATTAATTTGAATAATTAATGAATAAATATTATTTCTGGCCTATTTCAAGAAATGGCTCTTTAAGTGAATAAAATAAAGGCTAAAGCTGGACATTTCAAAATGCTTAAGACAGCTCATTCTGAGGCCAACGCCCCGATAACAATATCTTGGCGAGTCACTTTCGTTTAATATATGTCTTTGACTTTACATTTCTCAAAACATTAACTCGAGTTCACTCGAGTTGTTTCTTTGAATCGCTCGGCTTCAGACGTTTCATTAGTTTCAAACTCACCCCGAAGGGAAAAAAAACAAACAAATTGATCTGAGAGAAATGCGCCCTTGACTTAAGAGACCAGATAATAAAATTAACAACAGCAGAGGGGGAAAAAATAAAACATTTATTAGAGAATGAAAAGCGCCTAATTGGGCCTTGAGAATCCTAACAGCACAATGAGTCATAATATCTAAACTGTGATAGTTTGTAATTGCAGCTTTTACGTCAATTTTTTACGTCCCATTTTTCTACATATGTATCCCCTCCGTCAGCTCTGCTGTAACGTATCTGCTCATATGCAGCTACTTGCTCTGCTTCTGTAAACCAGTCCTGGAAGGACAGACTGCCAGGTGTCTTCCACCCTCATTAAAATCTGTTTGCCTGCCGTGATGGTGGATCCAGTCTGAGGAGCCGCAGTGAGCAACCTGCGGTGCGGTGACCCGTGGGCAGGCTGGGCTCTACGGCAAGCTGTGATAGTCAGAACATTCCATCAGTACGGCACACTGATATTAGATTTGCACGTGTTTTCAAGGCAACACTTCAAAACACCTTATTAACATACATACCGTATGTCTTTTAAAAACATTCTTTGGGTGCTTGAAGTAACGACATGCTCTCAAGCACAGCAGCTTGCAGCAAGACGGCTCAGCTGTCTGCAGTGCTGGGTGTGTCAGATTGTCTTTGTGGGAAATGTAATCACATTAAATAAAATATATAAATTATTATGCATTTCACTGAATGAAATAAGTATTTGATCCCCTATCAAAACATGGCTTGGTACTTGGTAGAGAAACCCTTGTTGGCAAGTACAGAGGTCAGATGTTTCTTGTAGTTGATTACCAGGTTTGCACACATCTCAGGAGGAAAGTTGGACCACTCCTCTTTGCAGATCCTCTCCAAATCTTTAAGGTTTCGAGGCTGTCGCTTGGCAACGCCAAGCTTCAGCTCCCTCCACAGATTTTCTATAGAATAAAGGTCCGGAGACTGGCCAGGCCACTCCATGACCTTAATGTGCTTCTACTTGAGCCACTCCTTTGTTGCCATGGCTGTATGTCTTGGGCCATTGTCGTGCTGGAAGACCCATCCACCACCCATTTTTAGTGTCCTGGCTGAGAAAAGGAGGTTGTCACCCAGGAGGACATGGCTCCATCCATCTTTCCCTTGATGCGGTGAAGTCGACCTGTCCTCTCAGCAGAGAGACACCCCCAAAGCATAATGCTTCCACCTCCATGCTTGACGGTGGGGATGGTGTTCTTGGGGTCGTTGTCAGAATTCTTCTTCCTCCAAACACGGCGAGTCGCACTGATACCAAAGAGCTCGATCTTGGTCTCTGGATCTGACCACATCACCTTCTCCCGAGCGTTCTCTGAATAATTTAGGTGTTCGTTGGCAAACTTCAGATGGGCCTGTACATGTCCCTTCTTGAGCAGGGGGACCTCACGGGCGCTGCACGGGCTGATCCCTCACCTTTCTCATGATCATTGATACCCCACGAGGTGAGATCTTGCGTGGAGCCCCAGACCGAGGGAGATTGACGGTCATTTTGTGTTTCTTCCATTTTCGAATAATCACGCCAACACTTGTCTCCTTCTCACCCAGCGTCTTGCCAATGGTCTTGTAGCCCATTCCGGCCTTGTGCAGGTCTACAATCTTGTCCCTGATGTCCTTAGGCAGCTCTTTGGTCTTGCCGTTGATGGAGAGGTTGGAGTCTGATTGATTGATTGATTCTTTGGACAGGTGTCTTTTATACAGGTAACGAGTTGAGATTAGGAGTACTTTCTTAAAGCGAGCGCACTAATCTGTGGGAGCCAGAATTCCTTACGGTTGGTAGGGGATCAAATACTTATTTCACTCAATGAAATGCAAAATAATCTTTTTTTTTTTTTAATGTGATTTTCTGGATTTTCTTTTTGATATTCTGTCTCTCACTGTTATAATAAACCAACCAAAAATGACCACTAAAATTATAGACCGTTCATTTCGTTGTCAGTGGGCAAACTTACAAAATCAGTGAGGGATCGAATAATTATTTCCCCCCACTGTATGTGCGTTGTGAGTCACGCCGCGCCCTCACCGCACACGTCGACTTAAAATGTTTGAGTGCTGCCTAACAAGAGTTAAGTAACTATTGTGCGTAATCTCCGGGTGCGTTGTAAAGGCATTTCACTGCATATATGTATCAAAGTATGTATATGTATGTGACAAATAAACCTCTTGAATCTCTTGTTCTTGAAGATGGCTAGAGTTCCGTGTCTTCCGGACTCCGTGAGGCTTGGATTTGAAGAAAAGCGACTGTCGCTACGTAAGTGCTCCGACGCTGGTGCTCATAACTGTAAACCTTCAAAGGAATCTCCAGGGTATAAGCCGTCCATACAACAAGGACTGGCTGCTATAGGTTTTGGCAACTGGTGCGCCGACACCAGAGACTCTAGGTCTCCACAAAGATCTGACCCAAACCGGGAAATTAGATCCGATAAAAACCAGATCCCACGAGAACCAACCACTTAAAAAATAAACATTTAAAAATAAAATCCCCAAACCCGTTTTTCCCCCTCGATATCACATCTCTTAACAAAACAATACCAATCCCGTTAAGAAAATATATATATACACATTTTATTTCATATTTTTTTACAAAAGCTAGTTCACCCCATTTGTTTGTTAAAGAAAACATTTGACACTGTAAATGACATCAAACAGCACGGAGAGCTATTTCCCAGACAAGATGACACACCCGAGCGCATGACGAGATGCTTATTTTCATTTCCCGAGTGTCACTCAGCGGAATAGCGAGGCAATTTTTCACACCGTGAATCTATTTTCCTTTGCCAAACTGTACTATTACGACGCCGATGACCCGAGCTGCACAACAAGAGAGCTGGGGAAGAGAGAACTATTTGGGGGGGAAAAGGTGGTTATTGGATTGGATATACAGCAGCATCAATAAATTCCAAGGCTCAGATGAAGGTTTATGGGCCCGTTTTTGGAAGACATTTGTTCTTCTTACTATTCATTCACTCAAAATTTAAATGGAACAAAATGTTGATTCAAAGAAAATTGCAAGAATCATACGTACTGGATCCATTACAAATATACCCTGAATTAACAAGTGATTATATACCCTATATGTACACATACATACATATACACACATATATTATAATCCATATCAAATTACCAAATTATCCAGTAGGATTGAAAATAAAGAAGTAGAAAAAAGAAGAAAAAAAGTAACAAACAGAAAGTGACCAAAAATTCGAATTAAAAAGGTAAGAGGGCGGTAAGAGAGTGACTGAGAAAGTCTCCCCATTGCGCACAGGGCTTTTTTGGGGGGTTAAAAAGATTAAAAATACGCGAGATTTACGGGAAAACATTGAAACCGAAAGACAGCGGGAGAGAAGGGTAAAATACAGAATAATCCCAGGAAAACCGGGAGGGTGGACCAGTATGTAACGGTGATTTTCTTTCAGAGTTTATCAAATGGGCAGATGATTCCTCTGGGTGGGCGAGGCTTATCTGAAGGTGGGCAATGCCGACCCGTCGACACAGCCCTGCCTAGCTGATAGAGGGAGTACGCGATCTGCTGGTTTCCGTGCCAACCAGCGACGTGGCGGAGAGCCCAATGGCGTTGCCCTCTTTCTCCGTTTGGACAAAGGGGAAGACCTCCCTAGTCAGCCGTGTCAGGAAGCAGGGCATTTGCTTTTTCCCGCCCAGAACTCGACCTTGCGCCTGGAAGGCGTAGGCCACGCGGTGGCACAGGCGGGTCAGCAGGCGCGTCAGCTCCAGGTCGCGGCCTCCCTTCTCCTCCAATAGATCGCAGAGAGTTTGGAGGAAGACAGCTCCGAGCTGGTGCATGAACGCCCCATAACCTGTGCGCCAAGGAAAAAAAAAAAAAAAAAAAAAAGAATTAAATACAGGCGAAATGACAACTTTCGACTATGGATAGGTCAGAATACGTGATTATTCGAACGTTCCCGTCACGTATTTGAATAATCGATCGTCCGCTTGTACCACCCAACGATTTTTTTCGACCGCCTCTTACCTGGTGCGGTGGCATATATCACCGCTGTGTCCACTGGAACGGATAGGTATTGGGAGAAGCAGTCTTCAGTGACGTCACTTCCGGATGAATCTACCTGCACCCCGTCGTCCAAACCTCTGCCCCTGCAAGCCTGAGTGCAATAAGAGAAGACTTTACTTTGTGCACTCGTCTGTGGCTTTACGTTGCATTCACCGCATCTTCATGATGGGTTTTTTTTTTTGACCATTTTTATATTCATATTTATTGTTTATCATTAGGGTTATTGTACATGAGCATATGGTTGGGGTTATTTTTTGGGTTTATTTCTATCTATACTCATTGCACAGCCCATCTCCCAACCTACCTACCTACTCATCTGTCAGAAATTGAAGATGTCAGACTACTTGTGCTGCTGACCTGTATGAAGAACAGCTTGCACTTTTTCTCCATGTGTGCGTTTTCAAAACAGCGGAAGATCCTCGACAGCCAAACAGGTTTCCCGTCGGCGCCGAACACGCACCCCTCCTCCCCGTGGGATGACAACACGACCAGGCAGCAGTCTTTTACCGGCAGCCGGCCCACTGCACAAGAGGGTGAGAACCCGTGAAACTGAAGCGCTGATTATTGTTATTAGTCACCCGTCAAGACCGGTCATGGCACGCTAATATCCATCCAGGGCCAATAAAAAAAAGTTTCATGACAACTGAAATAAACAGGTGTGATTGCGGTGTGGGGATGGTGATCAGCCACACCTGTCTTGGGGCGAGGTAATTGGGGCCCAGGATCCGTGTGGCTGTACACCTGTTGCCAAGTTGCCGAGTAATCAACGAGTAACAGGTAAAACCCCCATCCCTGCACACACAGGAGAGGAGCCCTTGTCATGACAATTTGTCCATCTGCTCCTGGGTTTGTTCCGCCTAGACCCCCCCCCCCTCTCTCTACAATGAAACCGGTGTTTTCAACCCCGGCGTCCGGAGGGTCCTGAAAACGCCACTCGGTTTGTTAACGCAAATGAATGCTCCGTCAGTGCGCATACACGGGTTCCAGGCGAGGACGTTCTAGATAAAAAAGGTAATGAAGGACCAGTCAGATCCTTCTGTCTGGTCTTGGTACTCGTCTGAGTCCAGGCCACCCATGTTCCCTGTTGTCCAAGTCAACATGGGAGGCCCACGTCCACTAGTACAAAGACAAACCTGCCTCTGGCCAGGTTACATTTAAGCCTTCACTTAGCCTATTACCTATATGGGCCCCAGCCTTCCTTCCGAAATGTTTCAAATATATAGAAAGTTGGGATTGACTGAGCAGCTCCTCACAAAGTTAGTTGAATCAGCATTCACACACTGCACATTCCATATATTTGACACTTGCCTTGAGACGGTTCCTCTACTTACGCTGCTACAAATAAAAACAATTAAAATAACAATTATTTGCGTAGTAACTTTTATACCAAGGAATGCAATTAAAGGTGCTTGACATTAATAGAAGGCAATCAAACGGCAGCCATCACGGCGAAGCCAACAAGCAAAATGCATTTCATAAAAAAAAAAACATGAATAACGCCTCTTGAATAATTGGTCCCGAATTGCTTGCTCGCGCTTCAGGTGCGTGTTGTCACCTTTCCGGAACAAGGAGTAGAGGTCGTCGGCGCCCAGGTCGTGGTGGATGTCCACCCTGAAGCCCAGCTTGCTGAGGACGCGATGGAGTCGCCGCGTGTCTCTCTTCGCCCCGGGCCTCGCTCCCAGGTCGACCCCGTAGTGGAACCGGGACACCGACACCAGCACCGCCCTGTTGCGCTCGGCGTCGCTCCTCGGCTGTGCCATTGGTAGCGGACGATAGTTCAAAGAGCTGATGGTTTTAATGTGCAGTACAGGGAGGTCGTGGAGTCCACCAGCCCGTGTGCGTGTCTGCCTCCCACGTCGATCCCACTACTTTGCACGGTGCCCGTGCAAAGTAGTGGGATCGACGTGGGAGGCAGACACGCACGACCATGTTTGGGCAGCTTCCGCTCTTCAGGACGCCGACGACGGCCCCGGGAGTCGCGCTGACGCGCGGGGGCGCGGCGCTGCTCCCTCCCCCCCGCGGGGCTCCGGGCTCCGGGCTCCGGGCTCCGGGCTCCCTCCCCCCCGCGGTGCTCCGCGCTCCGGGCTCCGGGCTCCGGGCTCCGCGCTCCGGGCTCCGGGCTCCGAGCTCCGGGCTCCGGGTCATTCACCCGGCGCCACGGGAGGGAATGAAACGAAATCCAAATCGCAATAAACGCCTCTAAGTCGGTTTGCCTTTTTTTTTTTTTTTTTGTTGTCTGTCTGTCTGTCGATCTATCTCAATTTTATTTAATCGATTCAAACTCTTTATGCCTACCGTCTATATCTATCTGTCTATCTATCTATCTACCTGTCTATCTATCTATCTATCTACCTGTCTACCTGTCTGTCTGTCTGTCTGTCTGTCTGTCTACCTGTCTGTCTGTCTATCTATCTCAAGTTTATTTAATTAATTCAAACTCTTTATGCCTACTGTCTCTCCGTATCTGTCTACCTGTCTATCTGTCTGTCTGTCTGTCTGTCTGTCTGTCTATCTATCTCAATTTTATTTAATCGATTCAAACTCTTTATGCCTACCGTCTATATCTATCTGTCTATCTATCTATCTACCTGTCTATCTATCTATCTATCTACCTGTCTACCTGTCTACCTGTCTGTCTGTCTGTCTGTCTGTCTGTCTGTCTGTCTACCTGTCTGTCTGTCTGTCTATCTATCTCAAGTTTATTTAATTAATTCAAACTCTTTATGCCTACTGTCTCTCCGTATCTGTCTATCTGTCTATCTATCTACCTGTCTATCTGTCTGTCTGTCTGTCTGTCTGTCTATCTATCTCAATTTTATTTAATTAATTCAAACTCTTTATGCCTACCGTCTGTCTATCTATCTATCTACCTGTCTGTCTGTCTGTCTGTCTGTCTGTCTCAATTTTATTTAATTAATTCAAACTCTTTATGCCTACCGTCTCTCCGTATCTATCTATCTGTCTATCTATCTATCTATCTACCTGTCTGTCTGTCTGTCTGTCGATCTATCTAAATTTTATCTAATTAATTCAAACTCTTTATGCTTACTGTCTGTCTATCTATCTATCTGTCTGTCTGTCTGTCTGTCTGTCTGTCTGTCTGTCTGTCTATCTCTCTCAATTTTATTTAATTAATTCAAACTCTTTATGCCTACCGTCTCTCCGTATCTATCTGTCTGTCTGTCTGTCTGTCGATCTATCTCAATTTTATTTAATTAATTCAAACTCTTTATGCCTACCGTCTGTCTATCTATCTATCTATCTATCTACCTGTCTGTCTATCTATCCATCAATCTATCTCAATTTTATCTAATTAATTCAAACTCTTTATGCCAACCGTCTCTGCTGTATACACACACACACACACACACACGCACGCACGCACACACACACACGATTTACTAGAATCCGACGGAGTCGCTGCCAGGAAAGGAAGTGGATTGTCCGCTCTTTGGGTTTATGACGTGTCGCGCATTTGGAAAAATATCACCTCGTAAATATGACATTTAAATACATTGACAGCATTACTGAGTGATAAATAAACATCATTTCCGTCAGATCGCTTCTTGCCTGTGGGAATGACATATCTCATCATTCTCCATTTCGGGGAAATCAAATAAAATATGGTTGATCAGTTGGAATCTGAAACCAAAAGCGAACTACCCTGGAGTAATTCCCATTTTAAAACACCTCATAATAAACAATAACCCCAAGTGAATTATTAACATGTCATTAAACGATGATTCCAATAAATTTGATGTGTATCTATGCTGTCTTTACTGTACATGTACTGTACTGTACTGTACAGAAATACATGTGGAGAGAGGTGTGCTGCCAGATTGGAATGGAAACAAGCAACAGTACATGCTTGTTTCGATCTGACAGCGCAGCAGATAAATGGAATGGAATGAGTGGAATTCTCTCACCCCTACATATTTCACAGTAAATACAATTCTCAAAGTACGGTAGTGTTTATGAGAAAATGCGCTGAATTCAATTAACTTTAAAAGTATAATAATAATAATGATCATTATCATCATGCCACGAGTAAGGACTTTCTTTCTCAGTGCTTAATATTATTAGTAAATATCATGAGTAAGTACTCATTATACTTTTTGTTCAGTGAGTGATTTCTTACTGTATACTATGTTGAAAAGTACTGATGATCCCACTCTGTATCAGAGAAATGTTGATTGGTTTGTGGAATGGTGTGACAAGAACGCCCTTATTATTTACTCAGTAAAGACAGAGGAAATCATTTTTGGCAAGCCCGCAACCTGCCCACCCCCCAAAGTGATGATCCACAATGTTGAAATTAATCAAGTCTCTGCATATAAATACTTAGGTGTCATGATAGATGAGAACCTCTCATGGACCCCTCACATGGATTTTCTTGGTAAAAGGATACAGCAGCGCATTTATTTTCTCCGGAGATTAAAATCGTTTGGGGCCAGCAGCCAAATGATGTATTTATTTTTTACTTCTGTAATTCAGAGCATCATGCTCTACTGTAGCGCTGCCTGGTGGAGCAACCTCGCAGTGAAAAATAAAAGTAAACTTCAAAATCAGTTAAAACTTTGCTCCAAAATCATTGGGCTTCCTGTAGCTCAAGCCTTTCAAGAGGCCCATAGCAACCGCTTGGTTAGGCTGGCCATAAAGATTTCCTCTGACTCCACACATGTTTTGCACAATGAATATCAGTCAATGTCAATGCTGACCTCACCAGGGGTCCTAACACATAGGCTCCACTACCTACTGTACTGTATGTAGCATACTGTACCGCATACTGTGTCACTGTTCAGGGTTGTTCGTGATGCCGTATTGCTGCGCCGTACTGTCGTATACTGTGCTGTATTATCCCAAACACTACCTCACTCTATTCACATTCACATGCCACTTTAATTCACATGCCACTTTAATTGCACATATCTGTATATACATAGGCATATTCCCTCTATCTATTCCATTTTATTTTATTTTATTTTTATTGTATTTTATTCTATATATTTTTATCTTATTCTATAAGTATTCAACTTACTGTATTACGTTTTAGGAGTCAGTCGGTCTATTAGAAAGGAATTCTTTACTTTTATATCTTTTTTTCCTAGGACATATTGTGTGCTATCACCGGTTGCGTTGCATTACATTTCACTGCATATATGTATGAAAGTATGTATATGTATGTGACAAATAAAAAATCTTGAATATCAGCCCCTGCCTTCAAATAGGCGCTTCAGAGTCCATTCCTTCAATCGAAATAGGCTTAAAAACTCCTCTGTACATCAGTCCATTCTACTACTAAACAAACAAAAATGATTCCAGAGCCTTTTATGATTTCATGGGTATTAGTCTTCTTATGTCTTTGTAAATTGCCTTACCTGTCATTTGTGCTGTTTTTTTGTGTATCTGTGTGCTGTGCCATGTCATGTGTCTGTACTTGTGTTTATCCTGTCAACACCTGTGCTTGTCTAATCTGTCATCTGTGTTGCTTGCGTATCATTGTGCTGTCATGCCGGGTGCCATTTGTACTTGTGTCCTTTCCTGTCACTCCAGTTATTGTTTATCTGTACATCCTAAATGTTTTGAGGGGCCTTTCCCAGGGACGCAAAATGAATTTCAGTGCCCTACTGACCAATAAAGTTGTATCGTATCGTACAGGTCTTTCCACTTTAAAGTGATAATCAACAAGATAATTTACTACGACAAAAAAAATCTCACATTCAATATTTATTCATCTGGCTGGCTGACCAGGCCTGAGGATGCCCGAGCACCTGCCCCTTTGCCCCCTGGTGCCCTTTTTATCAGGCGCTTTTTTTTTTTTAAGTGTGAATGAGCATCGAGGTAGCCGGTGGGCCCGACGGGCAAGGTACGCATGATTTTGAGGAACGTGTCCTCGGCGCGCCCGCCATGCGCACCGTTTGCGGCCTTACGTGGTTTGCGCTCTACTGTGCCGCTCCGTTTCCTACGGTGGCCCAGAGAGCTCAACGCAAAGGCTTTGAAAATAGGAAAAGCACAACAATATTAACACTGAACACAACAGCTTTAACATAAGACACAACAGCATTTACAGAAAACACAAACGCAAAACCACATTACTGAAGAGACATATACCAGGATAGTGATAATGAAACGAGTGGACTATTATTGCCGACGGACTACACATGTGGAAGAGGTAAGTTCTTGCCCACATCTGGATACAATGCGATATTTGGCTGACGTTACAGCGAAAGTAGATCGTTCTATGCAAATGTGTGTTTTTCAACACCTTCAAACAAGGGCTCGCAGACAAGTGCAATAGATTAGCAGACGGGGAGCTTGAATTTGTAACATTACATTTAGTCTACCATGTATGGAACACCAGTTTTCAAATGAAATGGTAGATAGTCCAATTTTATAGAATTAAATAGTAGAATAGAAGCCTCAATTTTTCACTCTGATGTTATGTTACAGTTGTAGTCAACAAGGCAGCATGAGCCTCATGCCACCCTGAACAAACACGATTTAAGCAGTGTCCAGTGCAAAAGAGGTTATGGTTGATGGCCACGATTGGTTTCAGTAGGTAGGGTGGATTTAAGCTGACTTTGTGCGTTAACCACACAGCTGCATTTACTGTGATTTCCTATACACAAGTCACCAAACTGCTCACCCACTTCACTAGAAAGGTTAACATTGTTCAAGGTTCTCTACTTGGCCATGGTGATGTGGTACAGGATGCAGATCACATTGATCAACAGTACATACATTCATCTTATCATTGCTCCCTTTGGGTCATGTTCAGTCAATAGAGGCCCACGTAGTGTTATACGTGCTAGACCTTCATGTTTGGCGGTCCCGTGACTGGACGCCTCCCTCGAAAGGTCCTCCCACTCCTACATTCTGGGCGCTAGTCTAATGGTACTTTGTTTGTTTTATTACAGATGACAATGTGTTGTCATTTTTGTGGATTCAACCTTCATTCTGAAACGGCGTTCTGCAGTTCATGTGGCAAGAACATCCAATTCTTGTAGGACGCCGATAAGCCCGGCGCAAGTGAGGGTAACGTTTCAAGGATGACTTATTTAGGCTTAGGTATCCGCATTCTATACTGTTTGAGTATAGCTCATAACACTGGGGGAGTGGAAAAACAGGATTGGCTGTGATCTACGCACTGTCTTAGTAACATTTGATTGGGCTCCGTTTGAAGCAGGAACCACAGGAAAAAAGTACACCGGCTCCATTAAGGAATTTCCGGGGTTTAAAAGTGAAGGAGAAACAAACCTGTTTCAGAAGGAAAAAATAACCTCACAAAAAAAACACGTGAAGGTCACTTTTCCTTGCTGATTTAGGCTAATCCTTTTGCTGGTACTCCATACTCTCATGTATTTGTAGTGTGCCAATGAACCTCCTCACGGTAGCCTTCCTCTCTGCTCTGTAGATTTCAGTGGGTATTATGTGGATGGTGGATGGAATGCTGAAACCTGTCAGAGGAATGGTACCACCTATTGTAGTGAGACAAGGATCAGATGCATACCAATGCATCACAGTGTACATTTGTACGGCGGAAGATTTCCTTCCCCATTGGAAGCGATTCTTAAATGAATAACCAAACAAGATGAGCTCTCTAAAATTAATTTGTATCTCAAGTAAATTGGTCCACTGTTCGGATTTATTCAAAATCTTCTCATGTCTGATCTCATATTTCACAGCTCGGCAATTCAACTCGGACTCCACATATTCAGAGGTGATCGTTACAGGCGGAAGTGCTGCAGAATTGAATTTGGCGGATACAGTAGTGAGTGTAACATTTGACATGTTGTACCTGCTTACATGACTCAAGTGCAGGTCAGAGATGGCATGCCATTTACCAGTGTTTGTCAGGATGCTCATCATATGACAGACATTAACATGGCTTATATTGTAGGTTCTGTCAAATCAAATCTGAACTGCAACTCTTTTGCCCTCGCCACGCCACGCGTACGTAGCTGTGCAGCGAGCCATCACTCTCCTGATGCAAATGCAGTGACCTGTCAATAAGTTGTCATAACTCTTACACTGTGTGCATACGCAAATCAACTTACCGCTTCTGCTTCCTCAAGGGCGATTACGAGGCCCATGGAAGGAGATGTGGTGTTAGTCCAACTGGCATGGTGTTCTTCTGTGAGGTTTAATGGCAGTTTGCATCCATGATGATGATGATGATGATGATTTTCTTCTTCTTCTTCTTCTGTGTGGTTTAACAACAGGTGGTGCGGCGTTTGTATGGCTGTCTGATTGTGTATGGTACAGTTATGATGTCACAATGCTGTAACAGTGCTATGAAGAAAAGAGGGAAAGTGCCACAATTGGTATGAGGGTCCTTGATGGAAAGGTGTGAAGATTAAGCAAAGCTAATTGGTTATTAAATGGAGCAATTCTGTCCACTTAAAACTTTCTTTCAAGGTAGCTTTCTGATATTACTGTTATTTATATTTGAAATTAGTCATGGTCATCTTATACTTTTTAGATCCAGAATGCATCCTCATTAGAGACCCTGTAAGACCTAATTGTACAGAACAGCACCATGTTGCAGACCGCAGGGTGCTTCAAACATGTTAAGTTAGAGGAGGAAAAGCACTCGATTGTGAAGGAGCACCTCAGGTGGTATATAATTGAGAGGAACCACAGTGCAATCGAAAGGTATTTTTTCTTTTTATTGTTGGTAGAAAAATTGTAATTGTTCAGTGTAAAACATGGTGTCACTGTCGCATTCCCTTGCTTAGCAGCTGCTACATAGTGCACATTTAACTTTGCAGGCAATCTGTTATTGTATTTCAGATCCAAGGCAAGGAGGGACTTGCCAGCTTGCAGTTTTTAACAGCGCTGCAGCCGTATCCTATGATCCTGACCCCTGTTCCCTGCAATTTAGATAAGTTATCTGCTACGGACATCCAAAATCTGTTCTGACCAGAGCTTGGTCTAGATGGAAGCAACAAGAGGGTCCAGGAGGACGAAACAAGAAGCTTTTGGGGCGGACTTCCTCCTTGATTGCAAAGGTTGGTAAATTTCCTCTTAATTGTAAAATTGTATCTACACAAATTATAATGAGAAGTCCCAGTGCTGTTGTGGATACCATTTGGAGTCAATCAAGTCCAGTGCTTTCTAATTAAAAAAAAATGACAGTAACCCTGGAGGAGGTCTTCATGTTTGCCACAGGTGTGGCTTGCATCCCTCCTGCTGGCATGGAACCTCAGCCACGCTGTTAGGCCCACGGCCTCCCAGCGCCACTAGAGGCCGCTCTTGCCCCATCTGCAGCTCCCCCCTTGAGTCAATCTCACACACTTGGGATCAATCACCTACATCACTCACACAGTATTTATTCGACAGCTCCCCAGTCACTCATTGCCAGACCGTCAACTAGCTTGCCCGAGTTGTACAGCTACTGGCTCTATTCCTAGTTCCAAGTTCCTAGCACCTAGCTCCAAGCTCCTAGCGCTTGTTTCAAGTCCCTAGCTTATGTCTCTTTGTTTCGTCTCCCCTTTACCTGCTTGTCTCCTCTCGTCGACCCAGTCTGTCCGTCCGTCTCCAGCCAGCCCGGTTTACCTGCTTGTCTCCGCTCGTCGACCCAGTCTGTCTGTCCCTCTCCATCCAGCCCGGTTCCCCCTCTCTCCACCCCAATCCTGGACCCCTCCTCCCAGTCATCATCATCCCTGCCCAGCCCTGCTCCATCCCTACCTGACCGGGTCCCCCCCGGCCAGCTCCACCGTGTGGGCTAATAAACATCCTTCGTCTGCCTCCCGTCTCTCTGTGTCATGCGTTTGGGTCCCTCCTAGCCCTGGTCGTGACACACGCCTTCAATTCCTTACTGGTTCTAAGCTCCCTATAGCAAATACATATGCGGACACTCTAAAGCTGCCTCTCTTGGAGCACGACAACACCTTTTAAAGCAAATATGAACTTTGGGATTAAGAATTCTCCCCAGCGTTGGATGCACTCAACCAGCCCTCAACTGTGGGTCCCTTGAATCGAACCTGTAAAGGTAGACAAGAAGTAGATTACTAGATTGTCATTGAATTACCTGTGTGGTAGAAGTTACTGTTAAAATAAAATGCTTTTGGTTTGCAGTTGTACTGCGTTAATAGCGGTGGCCAAACTTTTGGTCCGGTTTTGCACATATCCATATATATTTTTTTGTTGTGTAGTCTGGTTTGAAAGATAACACACCATGAATTAAATAACAAAGTATTGTGGAAGTCTCATTTATGACACGGTAGAAAACAACACCGATGACTACACCATATTCTTTAGTTTGTCAGATTTTATGAAGACTGGCTGCATACTTATAAACACATTTTATGTACTTTAAGCCGCACAGCTTAAACATTGTTTTCAGTGAAAATAAAATAACCAAATATAATAACAGCCACATTCCCAAACTGCAGACTCTTCTCTCTGTTTTACATTTTATCTGAAGTCATGAAAAGGGTTTTTTGCATGTACTGTACTTCAGAGTCCTACTTTACAAATAGACCATATTAAGGATCAACCATGTTCTGCAGGGTGGGAGTAGTTCTCTACCTCAGATTCCCATTGTAGAGGAGGCATCAAACCACATTGTATCTGCAGTTCTTCAAAGCAAGTTTGCCGTTCATTTCCAACAGGAGTTGCTGGTGCTGGCATGAGGCTGTCGAACTGGCTCAGGGTTCGTGTAGATGCTTGGAATCCACAATTCCATCTGTTAAATCTAGGAGCAAGTGCAGAGGGATGTCCACATTGACTGAGCTTCACATCAGCAAAGCTTAGTTTTCTTTCAAGTTCAAGCATATTTTAGTTTGACTGTCATTCCGACCATCTCCGGAGTCTCACGGGACCAGGATGCAGAGACGCCAAAAGACAAGAGATATTAAAAGTCAACATGATCGAAAGTTAAAATAAGTTACAAATAAAAATCAGTGCAAAGTGCTACGGATTGAAGCTTGCGTGTGTATTTTCTGTGACAGCAACGTGTTTAAAAGTGACAATCTGAGGGAATAAGCTGTAGGGCATTCTTGTAGTGCTGGATTAAAACTTGTTTAAATCGTGTTTGTTCAGGACGGCATTAGGCTCATGCTGCCTTGTTGACCACAACTGTTATGTTACATCAGGTTGAAAAACTGAGGCTCCTGTTGTACTATTTTATCAAGGAAATCACCTATTACCCTACATGGCAGACTAAATGTAATGTTACAAATTCAAGCTCCCTGTCTGCTAATCCGTTGCACTTTTTTTAATTGATGGATGTACAGGTCTGCGAGCCCTTGCTTGAATGTGTTGAAAAATACACAACATTTGCATTGAACGATCTCTGCAGTTAATCTGCTTTCGCTGTAACGTCAGCCTAATATCGCTATGTCCCCATACATAGCTGGTACAAAATAGGAGGGAATAGAGTTATGTCTAAGGGATAGGCTATTTGTATATACAGATATGCGCAGTAAACATTCATCTGCTTGACGAATGTAAAAATAATATTCAAAAGAGGGAGTGTGTCCAAATTTCAATAATGAATATACACAAAGGAATACAAATACATAAATCTGGACGTATTAATCATTTTTCTCTTTTTTCCTTTTCCATAAGTTGTGATTTGGCCACAAGAGAGCTCTGTTGTCCACTTTACTTCAACTGTTTAGGGTAAACTACCTATTATCTCATGGTTTTCTGTCCCAACAAGTCACTTTCACCACAATGTACTGTGAAAAGGTCAAAAGAAATGGTTTAAAACAAAAAATTCGTCACACATGTTTTTAGGTTTTACCTTTGTCTTGAAACCACCTCCATTATAACAGGGGAAACAAGTTCTCCCCATTCTTCCTCCTGTTTGTGACAGAGGCCCGCTAGGATAGTATTGTTGTTTATGGTTTTCCTTGATTTTGAATGTTTTATATTTTGAATTATTTCGATTTTCCACATTTTATCTGTAATTTAATTAATTCCCACATTTTACCGGGTATTTTTCTGAATGTTGTTGTTAATGTGTTAAATATTGCACATTTTGCCATTTAGTTTTGTATTAACTGAAATTTGTAGTGACTTAAAACAAATGACATTGTCACCATCTACAAGTTGTGTAAAACACATGTAAACAGTAAGGCAAGATGCTACCATGATGATTTCAACTAAAGTGCGCTGTATTGTATATTCTAAAACGTAAGTATGCATGATTTATTTAATGTGATAAGTCTCCTGGGTAATACTGTGTGAGCTTCCTTTCTTATGGAACACAGTATCTGCCAGTAACATCCTCAGCCGTTAGGATGCGTTCCCCCTGTTATAATGGAGATGGTTTCAAGACAAAGACTAAAAACGTGTGTGAAGATTATTTGTTTTGAACAATTTCTTTTTTTTTTCCTTTTTACTGTTTTTTATTAGGGATACAAAGAAACAAGTCCAAAAGAAGCAAGTACAATTATCAATATTTCCCTCCCTTTGTTTTCTTTTTGTGATCACAAGAATATCCCCTGGGCCTTCAAAGAGGGCCCCAACAACAAAATCAGTGGAACATTTTCTCTGTGTAGAAGGTCACGTCACTAATACAGGATGTACTTGAATTAAGTATATGCAATATTTAAAACATACAAATAGCTAATTACAGGTAAAAGAAAGTGTCAGAGAGAAAATAATAATAATAATAATAATAATAATAATAATAATAATAATAAAACAAAATAAAAAAAGTAGAGTGAAGAATTGGTAACATTGACAATAATACAAATAAATGGATGAATAAATACCAAAGAATAGAAGGGTGGGAAATAGATGGGAAGGGGGATTAGTCAGGGGGCAAGGTTTGTAAGGAGTTAAAGTAATCTATGAAATAATTCCATTTATGAAATAATTTAGCAGTGTTGCCTTTCACTGAGATTCTTATCTTGGCATAACATCTCTAAGCCAATGAGATAGAGACGGAGCTTTAGGAGACTTTCATAAAAGTAAAATGCAGAGTCTTGCTCCAAGGGAGGTAAAGGCAAATATATAGAATTGTGAAGAAGTGATCTGGGGGGAACCAACTGGGAGCCCAAATATCACTACAGAGAAGGATATATTTATATCAATTCCCAGAACTTTTGTTAAGATTGTAAAATAGTCACTCCAAAATTTGCGTCGATCGGGACAAAAGAATATGACTCAGGTTACAAGAGGGGGCGTGAGATCTGTCACATTGGTCTGCAACACTTTGATAGATTTCAGATAGTCGGGATTTTGAAAAATGAACTCTGTGTAATACCTTGAATTGTATACGCTCTAGCCTCAAGGCGTACTTGAGCGTTTTTCTGTTTCTGCTTCATCCCACCACCGATCTGTGATGTCTTCCCCCAGCTCCCGTTCCCAAGCAGATCTTGTTTTGGCAACGGAATGACTCTCATAATGAGTTGTTCATATATCTTGGACATGAGTGATTTTTGATGGAGTCAGAAGGTCATCCCATGGTTGGTTAGAGGGGAGGGAAGGATAGCCTGGAAAGAGGGAAGTAGGCACTTGAACGTAACGAGACAGGTGAGATGCAGGCAAATTACAATTAGAGGACAGATTTGAGAAGCTAGGGGAAGTGCAGTCTTTGTGGAGATCTCTAAAAGTCTTAATGCCTCTGCTCTGCCACAGCATGTAAGAGGCGTCAGTGAGTGATGGGGGAAACAAATGATTCTTCATTGAAGGCATCAGGGTGGAGGCTGACATGAATTTAAAGTGACATCTGAATTGAAACCAAATCCTAAGGGTAGACAGCGCCACCGGGATGTTTGTGAAATTGGAAGGATTGGTTGGTAGGGAGCAGGTTAGTAGGGCGTATCGGGGAAGATGAGGAACATGATTGAGCCTCCAACCTACACCATGACGATCCCGGCAAATGAAGCCAATGGGACAATTTGTGAATATGTGCCGACCAATCGTAGAACAAAAAAATAGGGTAAAGCAAGTTCGCCGCTGAATTTAAATTCTTGCAATAGTGATTTCCTGACCCTGGGAGCCTTCCCACTCCATAAAAAAAAAGTGGTAACAATTTGGGTCAACAGATTTGAAAAAGGGTTTGGGCAAAAAAAAAAGGGATACATTGAAATAAAAAGAGAAATCTAGGCAAGACATTATTTTTTTTACTGCATTAAAATCAACCTACTACTTCTCCAATGAGAGAGGCAAAGAATTCTATCTCTGCAAGTCCGCCTTGACTCGAGTGACTGAAGGAGAGACATTAGCAGAACAGAGAAGGGGCGGAGTGCGGGTCACATTGATCCCTAGATATTTAAACCCTGAAGGGCTGAGTTTGAAAGGAGCATCGGATTGTTTGAGTAACAGAGCAGGCTAATTTACGGGAGAGCATCCACTTTGGAGAAGATTCACTTTGTGGCCTGAGAGAGAGACAAATCTCTTCAGCGTGGACAGGACTGACGAAAATGCTAGTTAGTGGATCCCCTACATCTGCATAAAGGAAGTCATCTGCATACAGTGATGATTTCAATTCGATACCAGCACTGGAGATTCCACGGAAAAGAGAAAGAGATGGTAGTGCAACTGACGGAGGTTCAATGACAGCCCCGCCTACTACCACGTGACAACGTAAAATAACTAGAATGGATGTCGTTGGTGTGAACGCTGGCCCCAAATCCGTCCCCAAATCCAAACTTGTCAAGTACTGCAAAAAGATAATTCCATTCGACCCGATCGAATGCTTTCTCTGCATCAGGCGAAATAACCACTTCAGGGGAAGAAAATCACCTTTAAAAGCGTGCAGAGGTTAAAAAAAACAGCTGACACCCTTTGGTGAAACCGTTTTGCTCCTCTTGTAATAACAACTGGAAGAATTCGTTCAAGGCGGGTTGCTGAAGCTATAGAAAAAAATGTAAGCTTCTACATTAAGCCAAGACAGAGGCCTGTAAGAGGCGCAGGATGCGACCTCCTTGTCCTTCTTCAGGAGAAGGGTTATAGAAGCTTGAGTTCAAGTCGGAGGCAGTGAACCACATCCTAGAGACTCGTAGACAGAGACAAGGAGAGGGGCTAGTTTGTTTAGACATTTCTTCAAAATACTCAACAGGGTGCCCCTTCTGGGACAGGTCTTTTTTTTTTTTTTATTGCTTTCCATGGCTTTTAATAGAGAGTGTCATTTCTTCCAAATCTCGAGGTGTAACCAGCCCATGAGCGGTGACGGGGTCAACGGTATGGGGCTTTCGAGATTTTGAAAGACAGGGAGTCATTTCTGCTGCGTCCGATGATGATTCAAATTGATAACGAGAGGAATAGAACGTTTAAAAAGTTGCATTAATGGTTGTTGGGTCTGAAATAAGCCTGTCAGTGGAATCCTTGATTTGTAAGAATCAATCGGGAAGTAGCCTGTCGTTTTAGCTGATGGACGGATAGTCTGCTCGGCTTATCTCCATATTCATAATATCCACGACGAGAGTGTAGTAGGAGGCGTTCAGCATCTGTTGTTGTGATGCCGTCACACTCTGCCTGCAACTCAAGTCGTTGCTTCAGCGAGTCGGGGGTTGGATTGATTGCATTTTGTCAGGCCGTGTCCCTGATTTTAATATTTAACTCTTGCAACTTGGCTTCACGGCTTTAATTGGAACACGCTGAGTAGGAAATGGTTTGACCGCCCAGATATGCTTTGAGGGATTCCCAAAGCAATGAAGAGGAAACCGAGTAGTTTGTATTGATAGCCATAAAAATCATTAATTGAGGATGAGATGAGAACGTTGAATGCATCATCGGACAGCAACAGGGCATTAAACCTCCAGGGCGATGAAAAGCGGGGCCGGTCCAAAATTTTTATATTTACACTTAGGGGAGCATGATCCAGATGACAATGGGGTGATATTCGGAAGGGGTCACTTGAGGGACAAGGGAGCCGTCTACAAAAAAAAAGTCAATGCGGGAATATGACTTGTGTACATGTGAAAAAAAAAAAAAAAGAATTCCCGACCCTGTGAGTTATAGAATCTACAGAGATCAACAAAACCTTTATTGTTCATAAATTCGAGCGGTTTAAAGTGAGATCAAGGACACAGTTTAGATCACCGCCCAATATCAAAGGTGTGTAGGAAAGGGAGGTTTCCAAACAGCCTTTTTAAATTAATGTAGACGTTAAAAAAAATGCTAACAAACAAAATCAAATTTCGAACAAATATACATGTTTTTATTATTAACAAAAAGGATAATATACAAACATTCAGGTAAAACAATAGCGGCACATACAGATCAGATTTAAATGACACAAATACATATGACAAACATAAAGTGAAAATATGAAAGACAATTACATAGAAACAAATGCAGGGGTTCACTCACTGTATTAATGATATTAATGCATGGATGTCACAGAACTTTTTACAACAAAGATCTCTTTTACAAAGATTAAACAGAAATACTCATCTTTGGTGCAACGGCTCAGAGACAGAAAATTGCAGCTCA
Organism: Zeus faber; assembly: GCF_960531495.2. Classification (NCBI taxonomy): domain Eukaryota; kingdom Metazoa; phylum Chordata; class Actinopteri; order Zeiformes; family Zeidae; genus Zeus; species Zeus faber. The sequence goes on from NC_137204.1 coordinate 11,296,523, forward strand.
TCTCAGTCCTGTGTCTCTGGAGAGCAAGAATGGAGCCAAAAATCTGGATGAGATCATAGACGGAGATCTACATTTTAAGAACCATATAAATCACATCACAAAATCAGCCTTCTACCATCTAAAAAACATTTCAAAATGAAGAGGCTTCTTGTCAAAAGCAGACTCTGAAAAATTAATCCATGCATTCATAACGAGTAGATTGGATTACGGTGATGGCCTATTCACCGGCCTCCTGAAATCAGCTGTGCAGCGGCTACAGTTAATCCGAAATGCGTTTGCACACGTTCTCACTGCGACAAAAAAGTTCGAACACGTCACACCTGTTCTTAGATCTCTACATTGGCTGCCTGTTAAAACTGGGATTGATTTTTAAGATTCTGCTTCTTGTATATAAAGCCATAAATGGTAGCTAGAAATGCTAATTATACACGAAACAGCAAGAACTCTAAGGTCCACAGGCAGTGGTCTTTTAACTATCCCTCGTGCCAACTCTAAAGCAGGGGAGGCTGCCTTCTGTATCTATGCCCCAATTAAATGGAACAGGCAGGGTGCCTGAGGACCTGAGAGAGGCCTCCACACTGAATACTTTTAAAAGCAGGTCAAACACCTTGCTGTTCACTACAGTCTATGACTGACGTGTGTGTGTGTGTGTGTGTGTGTGTGTGTGTGTGTGTGTGTGTGTGTGTGTGTGTGTGTGTGTGTTCTCTATGTTGTGAGATCTGTTTATTCCGCATGGACTGTTATTATGATTGCACAGACATGTTATATATCTGATTTGATTGTATTTCTTTGTAAAGCGCACTGTGTTGCCCTGGTTTGAAATGCGCTTTATAAATAAAGTGTGACTTGACTTGACTTGACATATACACACATAAACATATTCAGTCAGAGGTTTCAGGATAAAATGTTCCAACGGCTGTGTCAACGGTTCTCTGCATCGTCATTGTATCAAACGCTCCCCTTATTAGATAAAGTGTTGTGATGTAATCCGCGTGTCGGCTACATGGGTGGGAGCTCGGGTTGTTGTGGTCGGGTGGGCCATCTGGCCGGCTAGGGTATGGCAGGCCTCTCCTTTGCGCCGGGCATTGGTGGGCATGTAGGGCGGTTCTGGCGTGGTGTCGGTCTGTCAATGTGGGACCTGGCTCCGCCAGACATGCCGACCAGCATGGTGCTCAGACTTCCCTGCGGTCGTTGAGTGTCTTTGCAGCTACGGGACTCAGGGGTGGCTGTGGGGCCTTTTCTGCTGCTTGGAGGCGCTAAGATATAATTCTGACCTCGTACACCAGAACCAATCGGGACAAGTCCTGTGCAGTCACTGATGGACACACACACACACACACACACACACCTACGCACGCATGCACGCACACACACACACACACACACACACACACACACACACACACACACACACACACACACACACACACACACACACACACACACACACACACACACACACACACACACAGACACACACTCATCAAAGACACACACACACCAACAGCACCTGCTTTGAACACACCCCCGAACACCCTCCTAAAACCATCCCTTTCCTTTCCTCCCTCATTTACTGCCATAACTATGACAGGAAGAGGCCACGTGCCAAATTGCTATTCCAATTTTTCCATGTACATGTTGTTTGGTTCTATGTTTATTTGTCTCACCCGTGGTGATTCTTCCCCTCTTGGAGTAGTGATAAGTTGTTTAAAGACAAAACATGGTCAAATACCGTAGTTCTCCAAGGAGGGGGATTGGTGGCGGAGTTGTGTAACAAAAAGCTGTGCCCTTGTCATTCCACAGGTGGTCCACAGAACAAAGTTATCGCAGCAGTTCATGATGATTTAAGAATGAATAAAAAGTGGTATTGTAGGTTGAGAAGTTGATCTCCACTTGCAGACTAACTCTGTCCTAAATGTAATGGCATACAAATACTCTGCGTGATATGCCCAGCATGATGACAGGCACAGGTAAAAAGAAAAAATAAATGTTCAAACAAATTCTTATTGTTTATTTGTGGTCATTAACGACGAATTCATTAGGTAATTAATTTAAACCCGAGCATATTTTTGTGTGGTGGCCATTTTTGGATGAAATTTCCCATCCTGCCCCCCCCCCGTCTTAAGTAATGCTTGCGTAATGGCTGATAAAAAATAAGGCTTTTGTGCCTGAGGTGGGGAAAATACGTTTTGTGTGACGTTTAACATGTTTATTGATGAAATGTGAAAGACATGTGAGGGAAAAATGATTACGATCAACTATTTTGAATGAGGACAAAGGCCTCTGGCTCCGAAAGGGGGTTTGAAAACATTTGTCTGTCTTCCCAGGAACCCCCCAGAGTTCATGTAAAGAGAAATGTTTTGCTCCTACAATGTCAATTCTAATATGAAAGAATCAGATCACTTGGCCTGTTTACCTTCTATAGAGGTGAGGGACACTCCTGGGGAACTGCATTGTCATGCAACCCCCATTCGGCCAGGTCAAGGTTGCAAGTACCTGTTATTTACATTCTAGGAAGGGGGGGCACCCAGGAAGACAGTTCGGGGGGAGGCAGACTCGTCGGAGACCTCTGACCCAAACCACGCCCTGTTTCTACTGTATAAAGCCTCCTGTCTTTCTCTGTGATGTCAGATTGATCCCAGCGCTGCTTTGGAGCAGTGCGGAATCTTTCTCTTCATTCTGCAGAATAAATCATCTTGGACACTCTCAGTTTTGTCTTCTTGTAGCGGGCGGATTAACCTCACCGATCATTGCGGAGGAATTTCCTTAACCGACCAAATACATATTTTTTTTTTTTATTAAATATTCTGAAAATATGCACATCATTTCTTTTCAAACGAGTGGTGTAGTCCAGTTTACTCGAACACGTGTCTAAATAATAATAATAATAATAATAATAATAATAATAATAAAAAAACAATGAGCCGCTAGATCGCTCGGGTGAAGTTCCACGCCCGACCTGTGGGGGGCAGCGGCGAACCGATATGCGATAATCCGGAAGTAGTAGAAGCAGCGGCAGTGACAGTGGCGCTGGAGGGAGGAGAGCGGCGCTGGCGAGACTTGGAATCGAAACTTAGTCAACATGGGATAAAAGCGACAACTAGTTTCGTTTCCCCGATGTGTTGATCGCGAAATTCCCCGGCTTACAACGGGCTCGTTTCGCTGACCGCCCCCCAAGTGCCACCGAGTGGGTACAAATAACAGTTTGACCCGCTTAGTGTCGCGCTAGCTTGCCTGGTTCTTAGGGTTAACTTGTTGGGAATGGCTGAAGCCGAACATTTTAAGCAGTTGTTTTAACACAAAGGAAATGTCTCGGAAAAACAAGAAAACCGGCGTCCCGGACAGGTGAGCGTGCTGACTGACTATTTATCTTCTATTTAAAGTTCAACGGCGGCCGTGGTTGACTGTTTGTGGGTGCCCCCCACCCCCTATATACCCCCACCCCCAGATGGCTGGACTACCGCGCTGTGGGGGAGAGGATTCCTGGGACTCGCTTCATAGCCTTCAAAGTGCCTTTAAAACAGGTCATTGTCTAGTAGCTTGTTCATTTGAATGTAAAAATGTAATTCACACTTGCCAATGCCATTCTCATCAGTATTCGCGTGGTCAGTGTGCAGTGGATAGAACGCCACTTATTTGTTTGTTTTTGCCTATAGTCAAGATTCAAGATTTTTTATTTGTCACATATACATACTTTCATACATATATGCAGTGAAATGTAATGTAGTGTAGTCTGTATCTGTAATATATAGATATTGGCTTTATTTAAAAAAAAAATTATACCTATAGTCATTGTATAGTAATTACAATAACATACATTTATTTATATTTACAGTCACATGATTTGTATAGTATTCTAAATCCCTTTTAAAGACACAAAGCCAATCGGTGATGGTGATTTTTAGGTTGGTGTCGATGTCCATGATGGAATATGCATTCTTTTAGAAGCTGTTTTGTCGCACAAGTCGTAACAAAATGCACTTTCTTTAAAAGTATTAAGTATGTCTTTTCCAGTCTTTGAACTGCAACCTCCCCTCTTCCGATGTCTTCGGACCCTGGGAGTTACTTGACGCTCTGGGAAAAGAAAAGCAAGAGCTTGGCCTGATCATAGACCTTACCTTCACAACACGATACTACAAATTAGAGGTAGCGTTCGGTCAGTCTGCATGATGTATTGAGTTTTATGTACGTACATTACAATAAGTCAATATTGCAATACTTGAGATTAAGACCCACTCACTTTTAAAACATGCTTTCAAGTAAGAGGTGTACTTTTTTAGGGGGTAATATGGAATCATACCGCTACTGCAAAGTGCAAAAAGCATATAACTCTCTTTGTTCAGTGGTAACTCAAGGTTAACAAACTTTTCATATAATTTGCATAATTGTAATTTTAAATTGGGCCAACTTTTGGGATATTGCGGGTGGCTTTGGGCAGGCTTTGCGCTGAAAATGTTTTGCATAACCTGGCAACCCTGACCACAAGTGATTTATGGTCAACAAGTGCAATAGTACATATAAACCACATGGATAATTTCATTAGGAATGCGGCTATTAATTGGATATATTGGATGTGTAATTATTGTAACACTTTGTTATTCTGCCTGATTTGCATGATTGGAATTAGCATAACACGAAACTATTGAGATAGTTCTTGAGGGGAAATACATTGAAATATGGATAATATTTAATATAGCCATCTGATCAAAATTACATTGTGATATCACTTAAAGCCATATCTTTTAACCCTCCTCTCTGTGTAGGACATCCCTAACTCGCTGCTGTGTGTGAAGATCTTGACTGCTGGCCATAATATTCCCAGCGACGCGACAATTCTGAGTTTCAAGCGAGCTGTTCGCAAGTTCCTTCGAGACAACACGGACAATGGCAAGCTCAACAGCACTGATTTAACATCCTAATGACGGAGGTTAACTACTGATATTAATACTTATATTAAATGTATAACTTCTAGTGTTATTACTAATGTAATCTTGCACAGCCCAAAATGTGAGTCAAATGAATAATAGTAACAATATTTATTTATAATTCAATATTCATTCTCCTGGCGAGTGTGCCTAACGTAAATTGCCGGTGTTCCCACTATTCCATGGGTCTTCAACCTTTTTGAGGCCAAGGATCCCTTGGTGGATAGAGAAACAGCAGGGACCGCCTATATATTTTTTTATTATAAGATTTTGTGTTGAATTTTAAACCTAGCCTATAAAACATATTTATAATGTCTTGTTAAGCTATTTTGTCAGTTATGATGCTTACAGTTCCTGTGTTTTTATTTTAGTTTTCGATTTATTTCTGTTAGTTTAGTTTCAGTAGTGGAATTTTTTTTTTTTTTTAAGTTTTAAAAAATATAATAAAGGTTTCACCAATCTGACATAGGGTTTGAAATGCCGTTTAGGCTTTTTATTATAATCTAGTCCAGGATTGACTACTATACATACAGTATTTTTTTTTTTTTTTTATCCAGACCCAGTCTTAAATGGCCTTTTCTCTGTTTTCATGAATCTGTAATTATCTCTTCTATATCAATACATAATACAAACCAAATAAAAATTCAGCCATGTTCCAGGTATCTCTGTCAGAGACCCAGTACGTTACTGAAAATTCAAGTTTTCAAATGTAAGTCAAACATCTGAGGTTTTGGAACGCACCATAACGTCGCAAGCTGAATTGGCTTGTTTTCAGTTGATTACGCAAATGAAAAAACACTGCTGTTCTAGTGTTAATGGTTGGTCAATATCATTTTTTGGTTTAAAATATATTTTTTTATTTTTCACAAAAATAATTGACACAAAATAAATGTTGCAGACCCCTACACTATTCTATACACTTATTGTAATGCGTGAAAGTGATATTCCTAAATATATTCTCTGTGCCATTACAGATAAGCTGATTGGAGTCCATTGCACCCATGGTCTTAATCGCACGGGCTATCTCGTCTGTAGGTAAGTTATAGAATGTGAATGTTGTTTCAACCATTATTTATTCCATAGGTTGCTTAGAGACTGACTTGTACCGTGGGCTCACAGGTATCTTATAGATGTGGATGGGATGGATCCCAAAAGGGCAATAGGGCGTGAGTACTGTTGATACAAGCTCCTCTTCTATTGTCTTTCAGTGTGTATAAATGTGTTTGCCAGCTTTTTGTTTATCCGTGCTTGAAATTGTCTACGTTTCTAGTGTTCAACGCCTCGAGGGGTCATACCATAGAGAGAGAGAACTATCTGAAAGATCTGCAGTTTGGACATAAGAGAAGGCAAGGCCTATCACTGATTCTTGAATATCTAATAATGGATAGTGGTGAAGAATCAGAATAAAGTAGTATGCCGTATCTCTTGTGGTTGCTTTAATTTGTAATTCTCACTGCATGTCTTTGATTTGTTTTGATTGATCGCACTTCGGAATTAATCTTTTTCAGCAACAACGGCATGGAGGAGCCTGAACAGGAGCCGGTGAGAGGCTCCGCGGTACGTCGGCCGCATTCTAGTCATTTTGGGCGTGACCTCAGAGAAGAGGGACAACACCACCGACACGACCACCATTCTCGTGGGTAGGGGCTTTTCAAATTTTTCTAGCTGAATTTATCCGGTGGTACAGAACAATTAAACGCCTATGCTCAAACAGCTGTCGTTAAGGGGTGGTTTCTCAGATACAGATTAGGCCTACTCTTAAACTAAATCACACATTTAATCTGGACTAACTGACATGGCCCTTCTCAGTCCTGGTTTAAAGTAGTCTTCAACTTGCCCTAGTCTTGGTTAAAATAAAAATAAAAATATTTTCCTGAAGGAAGGTTAGCGTCAATCTAGGTCTATGTGATGTCTTTAATTAAACCTGGGTTTATCTTTTGATCAATGGATGTGGGCCTTCAAGTCGACCTCGACAACAGAGAACATGAATTATCTGGACTAAGACCAGCACAAAGACCAGACAGAAGGAGCTGACTAGTCCTTAACTTAGTCTAGGACTTCCGAGTCTAGAACTCATTCATCTTAAATGAAACAAGACATTTTTAAATTCTGGATACATTTAAAAAGGATTAGTTTAGTCGTGATTTAGATCAAACCCCGTCTGCGAAACCACCCTATAGAGTTTTTAAAGTTGGTATCTTTAAAAAAATAAATAAAAATCCTTTGATGTGATGTCTCATGCCTCCCTTTCCCCCCCTGTAGACCTGTCCTTCAGAGAGAATTGAGCCACATGTCTAATTATTGGGATCCCCGAGCTGGCCACCATTCTGCTTACTTACGCCCCAACCCTCCTCCTATGCCTCGTGCAAGCCACTCCCAATACCAGTGGAACCAGCCCCACCCCAGCACCCAGTGGACGAGGCCCTTCTCCTCGGAGCCGACCAGGTACAGATACCCTGCTCCAGAGTGTCGCTCCTACAGAGAAAGGAGCAGCCATTATGCCTCTGCTCCCCCGGACGCAGGCCTGTCCCGCTACTCTTCAAATGAATTTTGGACCGGAGAGCCAAGTGGCCGTAAATCCTCAGAGAAACGGACAGGTCAGAAGGGACAAACGCAGAGACGGAACAGGGATGAATATCGAGATGACTACTAATATCCTGTTTAGTTGTAATCATTTCGAAGAAAGGGGTGATTTACCGGGATAGTTTAACTATCAACTGTCATCCACTTAATTTTTTATTCATCAACTGCTCATATTCCACTCAAAATGTATTGACATTTAAATGTATTGATTTTATATTTTACTTGCCACGCAAGTTTTAAGAGTACCGATTATTTCTCCTTAAGCATAAGTAACCGTGCCCCCAAAATGCCTCTCAGATGTTTATTTTATCAAAAAAAAAAAAGGAGCATATTTTATTAACTTCAGTTTCTTATTCACACTGCATAAGGAACGCAAAGTGAATCAGTTTAGAAGGAACCACATCGTGAAGGGGCACAAAAAACCCTGTTCAGATAGTTAATGTTGTATATATTAGCTATCTGAAGAGTGAGAAATTTGACACCAGTTTTGTGTTGGGATAGAGGATAGAGTAATGTTTTTGAACTGCTGTGCTGTGAGAATAAATAACTGTTGAAATGAGCTCTTGTGTTGCAAGATCAAAATTGCAAGGCTGTATCTATTCCTCAGTTCCAGTCAGAATTCCACCTGTGTGTTAATCAGGACAACATCAAGTTTAACTGTTAGTCTGCCAGAATAATACACAGGTCTATATGTTTGTGGTGTTTGTAGTGGTTAACGGGATAGTGGTTGTGCTGTGGGGTTATTCCATTGTAAAGTGTACTGTCACAGAAAAACCACTGTGGAAAAACACAAGTATAGATTTAACCGTATTTCATAGTTAACATAGTTAAATTTTCACAATATGTTTTTTTTTCTTAATCGGAATTACTTGTTTTAAGGAAAATAAGACATTGAGTCTCTTTTTATGCTAAATTGACCCCAAGTGCCTGTAAACTTGACGGTGGTCAGGTTTGCTATTGCAGCCACGTGTTGTACTGATCTCCAATTGAAATCAGATGGAATAAAAATGCTTTGGCTTTTGAAATAGGCTTGCCTTTTTTGTTAAATTTGAATCAATCTTTATCAGTGTGCATTCCTTCATGGCCATACCATTGCTGATTTACATTGTCAACGGCGAAGCTTTGGTGCGCTGTTGCATTGAAATAATGATAAATTGGTATTTAGTGACCTAATGTGTGCCAAGAAAACGTCCCCAAATCATTTTACACCAGCGCCAACCTTTGATGTTAACGCAAGCCAGGATGGATCCACGGATTAAGGTTTTTTTCTTTTCTTTTTTTTTTTTCCGATTCTGACCCTACCATACCACTGGATGCAGTCTGTATCCACATCTCGACCTTTCTGTCAGCTGTAGGTCTTGGAAATCCCAATGACAGCAGCTGTTTCTGAGACACGAGAAGCAGCATGTCTGCCTCGCACTGTAAAAAAAAAAAATGTACATATACATTCAAAGTGATGCCTTCAGAACAGCTGCCATTCCTGAACTGTGTTGAATAACGCTTTTAGCAAGGTGTTTAGCACGGAGAAGAGATTTTAGCAAGCTGTCATAAAAAATTGCTACCCACATAAGCTTCCCATGTCAACACCGTTAGTCTGCGCTACCTCACAGCTCAGAAAGCTCTGTGAAAGCTGCCAACTGATCAGTGTATGTATATACGCTGATCAGTATTTACACCGATCAGGCACAACATTAAAGCCACCTGCCTAATATTGTTAAGTTCCCCCTTTTGACGCCAAAACAGCTCTGACCTACCTAAACAATGTTGATAAACCACCTACCACCTACCTAAACAATGTTTAGGTAGGTGGTATATGTCAAAGTAACAACCACATAAATGTCAGGACCCAAGGTTTCCCAGCAGAACATTGCCCAAGCATCACGCTGCCTCCACCAGCTTGCCTTCCCATATTGCATACTGGTGCCATCTCTTCCCCAAGTGAACTACACACACGCACCCGGTTATCAACATGGTGTAAAAGAAAATGTGATTCATCAGACCAGGCCATCTTCTTCCATTGCTCAATGGTCCAGTTCTCGGATGCCCATTGTAGGTTCTTTCGGCGGTGGACAGGGGTCAACATGAGCACTCTGAGTGGTCTGTGGCATTGGAGCAAGCGGCGATGCACTGTGTGTTCTGACACCTTTCTATCATAGCAGCATTCACTTTTTCAGTAGTTTGTGCTACAGTAGTTCTTCTGTAGGATTGGACCAAACCGTCTCGACTCCACTGCCCAGGCGCATCAATGAGCCCCTGGGTGCCTATGACCCTGTCACCGGTTGACAGGTTGTCCTTCCATGGACCACTTTTGGTAGGTACTAACCACTGCATACCAGGAGCACCCCACAAGACCTGCCGTTTTGGAGATGCCCTCACCCTGTCGTCCAGCCATCACTATTTATCCCTTGTCAAAGTCTCTCAGATCCTTACGCTTGTCCATTTGTCTGGCTTCCAACACATCAACTTCAAGAACTGACTGTTCACTTGCTGCCAAATATATCCCACCACTTGACAGGTGCCACTGGAACAAAATGATCAATATTATTCGTTCACCTGTCTGTGGTTTTAATGTTGTGGCTTATTGTTTTGTATATAGCACAAAAAAAAAAGAAATGTTTTGTCAAGCCTCCCACTATTGATGTGGAAAGCTTCTGCCACCTTCAATGGCCTAGAGATTGAGGATATTAATTTCAAATAACTGAAGGGGGTCTTCAATACCATTGTAAACACTTATTATTATTATTATGATTATTTATTTTATTTTATTTTTGGTATCTATTGTTGCAGTCATAACCTCAAAGCATGTTTGACCACATAGGGTCCTGGAACGTGTACTCACTTGTGAGTTTTTGACTAAATCTCTGTAACCACTGGCACTTATGGCACGACTTTATATATATATATATATATATATATATATATATATATATATATATATATATTACATCTAGAGTGTGCATACTTCTTTTATTTGACTACTACTGCTCGAATGTTTAAATAATATTCAAAAACATAACACATATGTGTTATGTTATGTGTATAATATTGGTTGAAACTTGTTGATATCCAATAAAATTGGCATTTTATTTTGATATTAATGAGAAAAGTAATAATGGTTATTCGAAGAGTCGATATAATAAGTCTCTCATTATATTGTTCTTCTTTTATTGCACTTTTTGCATTCCTTACATTCTCATTTTAGTTTTTTTGTAAAGCTTTTTGTGTTGTAAAAATTATGCGGTACAAATAAAGTTATTCTGTTATTATATAATGCTAGTATTAGGTAATGTTATCTATTATCGTTATAACGTTATTATATAATGCTATTATTATGTAATGTTATCTATTATTATTATTATTATTATTATTATTATTATGATGATAAATAACACTTTGGACATGGCAACAGGTGCCGTGTCTAATGAGCATGCGCAGAGCAGTCACGACTCACCAGACGCCGCTGCGGCAGCCGCAGATGTAAACATGGCGATGAAGGCGCTCCGGGGGATGGTGAACGGAGCCATGAACGAGCTCACCTCGGCCGTCAGCGGCACCAAGCAGGCTGCCGCCCGGGAGCACGTCATGGCCGTGAGCCGCGACTACAGCTCGCAGCCTCGCCTCAGTGAGTTGGGGGACGGGAGATGCGCAGCATGCAGCGCAGATCTGGTCCCATCCGAGCGCTTGTAGTCTGAATGGCTGCGTTCACATTCGTAATCCTCATCAACTAATAATAATAATAATACACGCTCCGTCAGCTCGGATCATCAATTTAAAGTGATGGTCTTTTCCACCCCCCTCCAGCTTATAAAACAGTGTCCGGAGTCAATGGACCTCTGGTCATTTTGGACCAAGTTAAGGTAAGACAGGCTTATTCACAACTGCTCCTGATTGATTATTATTGACCAAGTTGAAAAGGCTCCCTTTCTAACCCATGGGCTCCGTCTGGTGAAGTAGCCTTGACTATGACAGGGCTATTGAACTGGGATGGCAAGTGGGCCAAATAGGAAAATCACTGGGGGTTCATGGGCCACACAGAATACTTTCAGTGCGTGGCTGCAAATACAGGCGCTCCTCACTTAACGACCGACCTGTTCAACGACAGTTCGGACTTACGACCAGCCCTCTGTGCAGTCTGTAGTGTGCGCTACCGCGGCGTGCGCGCTGCGTGCGCGGCGTCTCAGCGTCAAGCATCTCATCGCGTTTCACCCTTTATATACTATATACACTATATATACAGTATATTATATATAGTATATACACGAGTGTTTATAGTATGTATATGTATGTGACGAATAAACCTCTTGAATCTACACTATATGTACGATATACCCTATATACACTATATATACTATATACATTATATACACTATATACATCTTATCGCGCATCACCGTTCTCAGTGTCGTTCCCTCAGTCTGTCAGTATTCACTACACTAGCGTTCACAATGGCCACGCCCCCTTACCGTGAAATAACACGGGTCCTCGCTTATCGACCAATTCACTGTACGACCTGGTTCTCGGAACGGAACTGGGTTGTTAAGTGAGGAGTACCTTTAACTCTAGTTAAAGTAATGTCAATAGATATATTTCGACATATGGAATACACTAGACACATGCATCCCCTTTCTTTCACTGTAATTGTATCTTTTCTAATCAATTCCAGAGAGCAGCCAGTCCATACAAAAAGCAGGACGATTATGGTTACAAGGCTTGATACAGAAAAAAAAAAACAAGGAGACATGAGGTGTTTTTTTCCATATCGTCCATATCGACAAAGAAATCCACAAGAAAAAAGGTTAATATAGTAAAACAGTATCCATCACACTAACAGTGGGTAGGCCTGTTTATAAAGTCCTCAGCAACACTTCCAAGCATGCATAAGGTGTTTTTAACACTGGTCCATATCTATACAATTAAATGCTAAGTAGAAGATGATCCGAGCCCTCAGGAAAATTGGCAGAAAACCAGCCGTGACTTACATTTAGTTCTTGTTCATGTTGTATTCTTTCATCACGGCAAAACATTTGTTGCACAATACACACACCAGTTTATGTGATTCTGGGCTAATTTTCAGGAAGGGGTCGAGAAGGAGAGTCGAAAGTACACGGAGCAGCAGCCAGAAACAAAACCTACCTATTTTACTTTTCCTCTCTAGGTTTTGAATACATTTTTTTTTTTTTTTTGCTTACTCACTTTTTTACTCACTTCTCGTGGGTTTTTTTTGTGACAAAACGTGATTTGGAGACCCGACACACTCGTCGGGGGTTCCTCCTGGTGAAAGATCTTGTTATGTGTGACCCCCAGACTTTAAGATTCCCGATCGCAAGACAGAAAGTTGTGTAGTGTGAGCAGTACAGCGATCTGACGACTTTGAAAGTTGTTGTAGTGTGTCCATGGCATTAGCTGACATGAGTTTCTCTGTGGCCCGCCGTGCACTGAGCTTGACTGAGCGAATCAGGTGCGGAGCGGGTCATGTCTGCGCGTCCTGTAGCAGCCAATCTGCAGCGAGCGATCTGATGCTGTGTTCAATGGGAAATTGGAAAAGGGTTACTTGGGTGCAAGCGAACTGATGCTGCGTTCAATGGGAACTCGGAAAAATAATTGGGCGCAGGCAAACCTCTGTTGGGCTATAAAACATTTAAGAGGGCTGTAACCGGCCCACGGGCCTGTAGTTGAATGGGCCTGTACTATGGGGATGCTCTTGCAAATCTCTGGAACACAGATATTGTCAATCAATCAATCAATCAACCATTCAATCAACCAATTATCATTCAATCATTGCTGTCCTCCTGTAACCAACCAGTTTCCAAGGTATGCCGAGATCGTACACCTCACTTTGCCAGATGGCACCAAAAGGAGTGGGCAGGTGCTGGAAGTCAATGGCTCCAAGGCTGTAGTGCAGGTACACTCTATGCGTGCGTGCGTGCGTGCGTGCGTACCTGTGTGCGTACCTGTGTGCCTGCGTGTGTGCGTGCGTGCGTGTGTGCGTACCTGTGTGCGTACCTGTGTGCCTGCGTGTGTGCGTGCGTGCGTGTGCGCTCGCGAGTGCTGGCTTTTTTTGTGTTTATTTGGCCATTATTATTATTATTAATGATATTATTATTATTATATTATTTTTTTATTTCATTTTATTTTAAAATTCATATTTATTTTATGATTGTATTATTTTATTTCTCTTGTTGTTTTTTTAGGTGTTTGAAGGTACCGCCGGCATAGACGCCAAGAAGACCAGCTGTGAATTTACCGGAGACATCTTGCGGACGCCCGTCTCTGAGGACATGCTCGGTAGGCCAAGGCCAAACAGGACACCGAGGCTGATAATAATTGGATGAAAGTTCTCTTGTCATATCTCAAAATTGCAATGTTGCATCAGAGTATGTTTGTGTTGGCAGGCCGCGTTTTCAACGGATCCGGCAAGCCTATCGATAGAGGTCCCGCTGTTCTGGCAGAAGACTTCTTGGACATAATGGGTAAATTCCTGTTGTTTAAAAGTATATTATTTCTTCCCGAACGTAGCTGATTTAAAAAAATAAAAACAGCACCACGTATAACTATGTTGCCCACTAAAATTGGTCTTTGTGTTGTATTCATAAGTGTTGTATTCAAATAAGCCCGAACCCTAAAGCTTACTTCACACTGAATCCGTAATCGCATCCGACGGTCGGATCATCCCTCCTTGTGGCCACCGGATGAACTGCGTCTGGGTTTTGCTTTGCAAAGCATGTCGGGGAAAACGGGAGAGCTTGTTTTTTGCCAGTACAACAGCGACATTTACTATTTTGCTGTCCATGAACGAGAGTTTAAAACTTCCTTTATATAGTGTTTGCAAAATGGGGACAATCATAAAAAATCACTTGCATCAAAATAGATTTCTTGATAGTGGATATGGTGACCTCCAAGATTAACGTTGATAACATGATTATTTTATATATGTGACTTATTTACTAAATACGTGACGTCGGCTTAACTCTGCTCCTTCCTCCTAATATTTCTTCATAACTAGTAACTGGCATCACACACACACACACACACACACACACACACACACACACACACACACACACACACACACACACACACACACACACACAAACATTAGGCGTATAGTGCAGACCTGCCAACCTGCATGCATTTTTTGTATCAACAATGCAATTCTTAGTCAAAATTGTTTCAGCTGGTACAAAATGCCAGCTGAAAACTACATGAAACATAAACTACATCCCTCAGATTGGACCAGATGCTT